>NW_003101672.1:771425-820291 GCF_000003855.2 Blastomyces gilchristii SLH14081
ACTGTCAAGACAGAAAGACTATTGAACAACATAATCAGACTATCAAATACAGAGAGGGGTCTATTCTTTCAGACTATGAGACAGTTATATATAGCCTGTATTACATCAGTAGCTGATTATGAAGTTCAAGTTTGATGAAATAATCAAGGGAATTTCACTGAACTCTTTCAAAGTCTGCAAAACAGAGTCTTGAGAAGAATTCTGAGAGCATTCAAATCATCTTCTATTAAAGCAATGGAAATTGAAGCTTCAATTCCTCCTTCTGCTATTAGATTTAAAAAGGCCTGTATGAACTATGCTCTGAGAGTTGTAAAGATGAGCTCAAATCATATAATCAGAGAAAGAGTCTCTTCTTCATTTTCATCAATTAACTCTGGAAATGAACTGGATTGGAATAGATTTCTTGATTGAAATGAAAATGATTCTTCAAAGAAAATGCCTTCTCAACTGTACAGACTATACTCTCTGATTAAAAATCAATTTTCTTCTTTAAATGTTGAAAAAGTTGATCATGAGAAGTTATCTCTCTGGAGAGAAAAGCTTGAATCTCTTATAAACTTATAAATAAGTGAACTATCAAAAGAGAAAGAATATAAACAGCATTTGAAAAGAATTTCTACAATTAATATAAAAGACTCTATTCTGATTTATTCAGATGACCCAAAAAATGAGAACTTGAATAGATTAGATGCAGGCATTGCTTATACTGAAGATAATATTAATTTTATCTCAGATTTCTGAAATCTAGGCTCTGAATGTGAAGTCTTTGATACTGAACTATTTACAATAGTGAAAGCTTTCAAACTCATTGAAATAAAATCTCATAAAAGAGGAAATTATTTGAAAGAGGCATGAATATTCTCTGATAGTCAAGCTACTTTAAAAAGACTTAGAAATAGTTAGATTCATAATGATTAAATGAATCTTGAACTGATCTTAAACTCTGTTTTAAAAATTCAAAAGAGAAGAATATCAAAGCTGATAATTCATCTGCACTGAGTTCCTGCTCATATGAATATTCATGACAATGAATTGACTGATTCAGCTGCAAAAAAGAGTGCAGAATTAAGCAGATCTATTCAAAAAATTATGTTCTGATCTTTTATAAGAAGAAAAATAAAAGAATCTTGTTTAGACAAGTGAAATGAAAGCTGGCAGAAACAAAAGAAGAGTATACATTATTCAAGATTTGAAACAAAATCCAAGTGGAAATCTTGTTCAATTAAATGTAAAAAGAAAATATTCTCATCTATAATACAGCTGAAACTAGAACATGGCTATTTCAAATCTTATATACAAAGATTTGATGATAGATTTGACTCAATAGAATACTCATTCTGCAATACAAATGAGAATTCTGAGCATATTGTAATGCACTGTGCATTATACAATAGTCTCAGAGTCAGATTGAAAGAGAAGTATGATCTAAATCAATTAAATATGAGATTCTTATTCTCAACTGAGACAGGAATTAAATACTTAATAGACTTTCTATCAGAAACTCAAGCAGCTACAAGAAAATGACTAAATTCAGAATTACCTGAATATGAAGAGAAGAAAATCAATCAGATATAGTCTGTTAAAACAGCTATACACTCTCTTTTAATAATTTGTTTTGTTATAGTCTCTCTTTACTTTATCTTTTTCTTTATCTTTTTCTTTCAATTTCTTTCTATCTATCTGTTTAATGTGTCTATCTTTGAGACTGTGTTCTTTTTCTCTTTTCTTTTGTCATGATATTGTCAAATGATTTCAAAGTATCAAAAGATGTTAAAACACTGTAATTTGTAAACAGTTTTTGTATTCTGAGCTGAAATTTTCTGATTTTGCATATCTGAAATTGATGAATGTATAATAGTTAACTTTACAGACATAGAAAAAACCCTGAGAACTAAAGTTCTCAGGTAGATGTCATAGTCTCTGACTGCATACATCTATAATTGAAGAATAATAATAATAATACAGAATATCATTCTCTATATCTATAACAGAGAAACTCTCTGAACTTATAAATGAATTAATCTTAGTAGAGAACATTCTTAAGCATCTCTTACAGAATTAAGCTATTTTTCTATAAGAAATACTTACTATCTGTAAACACTCTTAAACTGAGTCTCTAGATATAATCTTCAGAGATATCTATGAACTGAAAAGAAACTTTCTTAAGCTATAATCACTTAAGATTATCTATTAAATTATAATCTATAAAAGCTTTTATAAGTTTGTATTTAAAATTAACTTACAAGTCTGACTGTGTGATATAAAAGATGAAGAAGCTGTTATTTATATAATAACAGATCTCTATTATACTGAAGTTAAGAACTGACTGAACTATTTAGAGAATGATTATAAGAGATTTCACTGATCTATTCTTAAGATCTATTTAGAGAATAAGTTAAGAGACTCTATAAGCTGAATAGAGAATATCTAAACTGTGATTATTAATATTAGAAAAAGAGATAAGAAATCTGATAAAGACTACTCATAGTACTTTATGAAATTATAATATAAATTAAGATCTGTGAAAACAGAGCTCTGAAATAAGATCTGAATGATAATATTTATAAAGAGACTGAATAAAGATATATAGAACAAGCTTATTAAATAAGACTCTAAACTCTTGATTTTGAAAAAACTGATAACTCTTATTTATTACTTATGAATCACTGTGAGAGTCACAGACTTATAAAGAGTAGATTATTAATCAGTCTCATAAGAATCAGAATAATAGAGAACAGATTTATTAGAAAAAGATAATAAAATATAGAGAGATTTATATCTGACTACTGAGTAGAAAAAAAGAGTTTTATAAGCTTCTGTAAATAGAGTATATAATAGAGAGACTAAGAAAAAGAAACTCTGCTTTATCTGTTCTAAATTAGAATATCTTTATATAAACTGTTCAGATAAATTAAAATAGAAATTTGAGAAGTTATAAATAGAGTTAGTAACAGTCTTCTTAAGAGTCTTGAAGCTGATATCTGAATCTATTACTCTCTCAATGAAAATACTTACTTACAGAGAGAGATTATACTGTAATACTACTATCTTATAAGTATAAAAAGTATTAATGAACTCAGAATTTCAGATCACTGTAATATTTCTAAAGCTCACAGAGTGAATAAGCTGAAAGATAAAGATTGAAAACCTGCTCTTATAATAAGCAGAATATAAGAACTCAGATCTGAGAACTGAGAGACTTATAAGAGTTATCTTTAAATTACAAGATCTCTTTAAAATCTGAAGAAGATTTGTAGAAACTGTGATTATCACAGATATCACAGATAATATATACTTAGAACTTATATAACTTTAAAGATATAATCTGCACATAGCTGTCTGTAAGTCAGATTTATACTTTCAATTCATATTAACAGACTTACTTACAGAGATAGAATCAGTTAATACTGCAGAGTTAATTAGAGAAGATAAGCTTATCTATATAATAACTTTATAAATGTCTGAGAATCTTGTAGTTATGAAAACTGAGCTTCAGATATTAGAGAAATACTGAGATCTTACAGAGATATTCAGCTCAGTAAAGACAGCTAAGCTTTCTTCTCACTATAAGAAGAATCTAATAATAGATTTAATAGAAGAGTAGAAACTCTTCTAAGAATCAATCTATAAGCTCTTTTATTATAAGACAGAGATCTTACAGATCTATATAAAGAAGAATCTGAAGAATGACTTTATCTAATCTTCACAGATCTCTGTAAGAGTCTCTGTGATATTTATAAAGAAGAAGAATGAAGATCTTAGATTATATATAGACTACTATAATCTGAACTTCAAGATAATAAAGAGCTGCTACTTTCTATCTCTGATTAAGAATGTGATTAACTGTCTCACAGAAGCTGTTATATTTATATAACTGAATGTAATTAATATATATACATAGCTATAAATACAGTCTAGAAATGAATAAAAGACTGTCTTTAGAACTGTACTGAAATTGTTTAAATATCTAGTAATATCTTTTAATCTAATTAATATCTTCACAGTATTTCAGTCTTTTATTAATAAAACACTTTATATATATCTGAATGTCTTTGTGATAATATATCTGAATAATGTGATAATATACTCTATAAAGAAGAAAGAATATACTGAGCATGTACAAAGTATGTTAAAGATCTTAGATAAGATAGAACTGTATATTAAGGTTATAAAGTATAACTTCAGTATCTGTTAAATTAATTTTCTAGAATATATAATCACTGTAGATGATATTCAGATGAAATCTTTATAAATTAAAACTATTCTATTATAACTGAAGCTAACTAGTATTCATAAGATTCAGATCTTTCTGAGCTTGGTGAATTTCTATAGATAATTTATCTTTATATTTATAAGAATCTTCTTAATTCTTATAGACATGCTAAAGAATAAAAATAAGAAGAAGTTATTCTGTAAATAGAGAATGAAAAAATTATTAAGAAGAGAGAACTGTAAGAACTTTCTTATCTTAGAAGCTTACAGAGTCTTTATAAGATTAAAATAGATATTTATAGATACAGTGATACTGTTTCACTTTGATTTCTTACTCTTAATCAGATTAAAGACAGATATCTTCTTCTTTATAATTTCAGAAATAGTCTCATAACTATAGTTAAATAAGAACTGAGTTTCAGTGATCTTTTTCTTGTGAAAGATACAACTCATGAAGATTAACTATAATATTTATAATTAGAAGCTTCTTATAATAGTGAAATTCTTTCATCACTGATATCACTACTTTGAGAGTCTTATAACAGTGATTACTGTTAGAACTGATTATAACAGCTTATAATAGTTTACTTTAATCAAGAAACTCTTGCAGTGACAGATTCACTGAGCTCAGAGACTGAGTGAGTTCTGATTCAAGATAGAACATATTAAGAGAACTAAGAACTTAGTGAATGAACTCTCTCACAGATCAGACTATATTAAGAAGATCAGAGTAATAGATACAGAGAGACTAGAAAAGATAGAAAAGCTTCACAGAATACTTGAACTGAGTATTACAAAGAGATTGACTGAAGAGTCTCTTAATTCTCTATAAGAGAAGAGAAAAGAGAGAGAGAAGAAGTCTGTATAACTACTCTCTATAACACTAAGAGTTAATACTCTGAGAATCTCTGTAAGAATTCTTGAAGAGAGTATCTATAATCTGAAGAGTTTATAAGCTTTGAGAAGTACTATAGAAGATCTGATATAAGAGAAAACAGAGTATAAGTCTTTATAAGATCTTCTATTCAGATTGTCTGAACTGCAACTGAAGAATAAATATACTCAGTATATTCAGAAACTGCTCACAGCAGAAATCAATTCTACAGAAATAAAGAATTGAAGAGACTTAAATAATCTCTTATAAAGAGAGAGCTGAATTTATATATCTGTGAATAAGTTTCTATATATAGAACTTATTAAAAGATATCATGACTCTTCTCTAGTAAGTCATTTTTGTAAGAAATCCCGCTCCTCGCGGATCCTTTACCTCTATTTCTATCTCTCATGTAATCAATAGGGCTAGCGGCCCTTGGCTACACACAACTATATAGACTGGAATTTATGAATACTATTCACAACTCAGCTTGAATGCTATAATATATTTAATCTCTACATTTATCTTTCTACTGTGAACACTTCTAGTAGTTAACAGTACATATCATGTCAAGCTGCAAACACCTGAATAATTGCCTGTAAGTACTTATTCTTACATTTCAAGCTCAGTCAGTCAGCAACTGCTCATTATGACTGAAAGAACTAGAAACTTGTGTGCTTCAACCCCTGCGAACCCTACTGCAGACACTCAGGAGCAGCCATCTGAATCATGAATAACCTCTGTGAAAGAAGTCTCAGAGAACTTATCAATCACTCACAGAACATCATTCTCTGCATCTGTGACAGAGAAACTCTTCAAATTCACAAACAAATCAATCTCAGTGAAGAACATTCTTGAGCATCTCTCACAGAATTAAGCTATTTTTCTATAAGAAATGCTTACTGTCTGTAAACACTCTTGAACTGAGTTTCTAGACATGATCTTCAGAGACACCTGTAAATCAAAAAGAAACTTTCTCAAGCTGTAATCACTTAAGGCCATCTATTGAATCACAATCTATAAAAGCTTTTGTGAGTTTACATTTGAAATTGACTCACAAGCCTGGCTGTGTGACATGAAAGATGAAGAAGCTGTTATCTATGTGATGACAGGCCTCTATTACACTGAAGTCAAGAACTGACTGAATCATCTAGAGAATGATTATGAGAGATTCTGATGATCTGTTCTCAAGACCTATCTAGAGAACAAGTTGAGAGACTCTGTGAGCTGAACAGAGAACATCTGAGCTGCAATTATCAATATTAGAAAAAGAGGTGAGAAATCTGATAAAGACTACTCACAGCACTTCATGAAATTGTGATATGAATTGAAGTCTGTGAAAACAGAGCTCTGAAACAAGATCTGAATGATGATGTTCATGAAGAGACTGAATAAAGACATGCAGAACAAGCTCATTGAGCAAGACTCTAAGTTCTTGATTCTGAAGAAACTGATGACTCTTATTTATCACTTACAGATCACTGTGAGAGTCACAGACTTATAAAGAGTGAACTATCAATCAGCTCTGCAAGGGTCAGGACAACAGAGGACAGATTTGTCAGGAAAAGATGATAAGATACAGAGAGATTTATGTCTGACTGCTGAGTAGAGAGAGAGAGCTTCACAAGCTCTTATAAACAGAGTATATAACAGAGAGACTAAGAAAAAGAGACTCTGCTTTATCTGTTCTAAATCAGAATATCTTCATGCAAACTGTTCAAACAAATCAAAATAGAAATTTGAGAAGTCATGAACAGAGTCAGTAACAGTCTTCTTAAGAGTCTTGAAGCTGACACCTGAATCTGTTACTCTTTTAATGAAAATGCTTGCTCATGAAGAGAGACTGTGCTGCAGTACTGCTGTCTTACAAGTATGAAAAGCATTGATGAACTCAGGATCCCAGGTCACTGTGATGTCTCTAAAGCTTGCAGAGTGAATGAGCTGAAAGATGAAGACTGGAAATCTGCTCTTATAATAAGCAGGATGTGAGAACTCAGACCTGAGAGCTGAGAGACTTATAAAAGTCATCTTTGAATTACAAGATCTCTCTGAAATCTGGAGAAGATTTGCAGAAACTGTGATTATCACAGATATTATAGATAACATGTATTTGAGACTTGTATAACTTTAAAGACATAACTTATACATAGCTGTCTGTGAGTCAGGTTTATACTTCTGATCAGTGTTGACAGACTCACTTATGAAGATAGAAGCAGTTGATGCTGCAGAGTTGATTAGAGAAGACAAGCTCATCTATATAATAACTTTATGAGTGTCTGAGAATCTTGCAGTCATGAAAACTGAGCTTCAGATATCAGAGAAATATCAAGATCTCACAGAGATGTTCAGCTCAGCTAAGACAGCTGAGCTTTCTTCTCACTGTGAGAAGAATCTGATAATAGATTTGATAGAAGAGTAGAAACTCTTCTGAGAATTAATCTATAAGCTCTCTCATTATGAGACAGAGGTCTTGCAGATCTATGTAAAGAAGAATCTGAAGAATGACTTCATCTGACCTTCACAGATCTCTGTGAAAGCCTCTGTGATATTCATGAAAAAGAAGAATGAAGATCTCAGATTGTGTGTAGACTACTGTGACCTGAACTTCAAGATAATAAAGAGTCACTATCTTCTATCTCTGATTGAGAATGTGATCAACTGTCTCACAGAAGCTGTCATATTCACATAACTGAATGTGATTAATATATATACACAGCTGTGAATACAGTCTGAGAATGAATGAAAGACTGTCTTTAGAACTGTACTGAGATTGTTTGAATATCTAGTGATGTCTTTTGATCTGACTAATATTCTCACAGTATTTCAGTCTTTCATCAATAAAACACTTCATATATATCTGAATGTCTTCATGATAATATATCTGAATAATGTGATGATGTACTTCATGAAGAAGGAAGAACACACTGAGCATGTGTGAAGCATGTTGAAGGTCTTAGATGAGACAGAACTGTATATTAAGCTCATAAAATGTAACTTCAGTGTCTGCTGAATTAATTTCCTAGAATATATAATTATCATGAATGATATTCAGATGAAATCTTCATAAGTTGAGACTATTCTATCATGACTGAAGTCAACTAGTATTCATGAGATTCAGATCTTTCTGAGCTTTGTGAATTTCTATAGACAGTTTATCTTTGTATTCATAAGAATCTTCTTGACTCTTACAGACATACTGAAGAATGAAAACAAGAAGAAGTCATTCTGTGAATGAAGAATGAAAAGATTATTGAGAAGAGAGAACTGTAAGAACTTTCTTATCTCAGAAACTCACAGAGTCTTTGTAAGATTGAAACAGATATTCACAGACACAGTGATGCTGTTCCACTTTGATTCCTTACTCTTAATCAGATTGAAGACAGATGTCTTCTTCTTTGCAATTTCAGAAATAGTCTTACAACTACAGTTAAATGAGAACTGAGTTTCAGTGATCTTTTTCTCATGAAAGATGCAACTCACAGAGATTAACTATGACATTCATGATCAGAAGCTTCTTATGATAGTGAAATTCTTTCATCACTGATATCACTACTTTGAGAGTCTCATGACAGTGATTACTGTTAGAACTGATTATAACAGCTTACAACAGTTTACTTCAATCAAGAAACTCTCACAGCAGTAGATTTACTGAGCTCAGAGACTGAGTGAGTTCTGATTCAAGATAGAATATATCAAGAGAACTAAGAACTCAGCAGACAGACTCTCTCACAGATCAGACTATATTAAGAAGATCAGGATAACAGACACAGAGAGACTAGAGAAGACAGAAAAGCTTCATGAGATGCTCAGACTGAGTGTTATGAAGAGATTGACTGAAGAGTCTCTCAATTCCCTATAAGAGAAGAGAGAGAAGAAAGAGAAAAAGCCTGTACAACTACTCTCTGTGATACTGAGAGTTAACACTCTGAGAATCTCTGTGAGAATTCTTGAAGAGAGTATCTATAATCTGAAGAGTTTGCAGGCTTTAAGAAGTATCACAGAAGACCTGATGCAAGAGAAAATAGAGTATAAGTCTTTATAAGATCTTCTATTCAGATTGTCTGAACTGCAACTGAAGAATAAATATACTCAGTATATTCAGAAACTGCTCACAGCAGAGATCAATCCTGCAGAAATAAAGAATTGAAGAGACTTAAATAATCTCTTATAAAGAGAGAACTGGATTTATGTGCCTGCAAATAAGTTTCTATGTATAGAACTTATTAAAAGATATCATGACTCTTCTCTAACAGGTCATTTTGCAGATACTAGAACTCATGAGTTACTTATAAGAAAATACTTCTGACTGAAGATATAAGGACTTATGAAGAAGATAGTGAATTCTTATACTGTTTATCAGAATTCACAGATAGTGCAGTTCAGATTATATGAAGAACTCACTTCTCTACTCATTCTGCAGAAATCTTGGAAACAGCTAGGAATAAATGCTCTTGTGAGCCTCTCTGAAAGTAAGAACATATATAATGCCTGCTTTGACAGTGTGCTGATAATAGTGAATTACTTCACTAAGATGACACACTTTATACTCACTCACAAGAACTTGAAGTCAAAGGATTTGACTTATATCTTTGTCTGTGATGTGATTCAGTTGTATGAGTTGTCTGTGAACATTGTCTCAGACAGAGAATCAATCTTTATAGAAGAGTTCTGATCTGATCTGATAACTATACTGAAGATCTTATGAGATCTAAGTATGACTTTTTATCAACAGACAGATGATCAGACAGAACATCTGATAAGTATATTAAAACAGTATCTGCAGTACTTTGTCAATTACAATCAGAATGACTGAGTGTATTAATTATCACTCACAGAGTTCATATATAACAACTCAAAGCATGTCAGCACAGGTAAAACCCTCTTTGAGATACTCACTGAGACTTATTCATGAATGATCTTAATGAATCTGTGAGAGTACACTATAGAGTGTGATAATGTCTGTGAACAGGCTGAGAGAATTCAGAAGATTCAGGAGAAAGCTCACAAATTCTTGAGAAAGGCTCAAGAGTATTAGAAGAGATACTATAACTTCAAGCATATCACAAAGAGTTTCAAGAAAGATAATAGAGTCTGACTGAGTCTAGAAAACATCATCATATAAAGATCTAGTAAGAAGCTGAATCTCTTACAGACAGAGCCTTGTAAGATTATGAAGAAAGTTAGTTTACAGTTCTACAGATTGAAACTGTCATCTGAGTTACAGATGTATAATGTTTTTCATGTCTCTTTGCTCTATGAATATAAGAAATTCTTAGAAGAGAACTCTGTGACTCATCACTCTGTTTATGAAGTACTAGAGAGTGAAAGAGAATATCAGATCAAAGAAATTGTTAACTCAGAGAAGTGAGATCACAAGCTCTGATTCAAGATTCAGTGATAAGAGTATTCTGATAAGATAAATAAGTTCACTTAAGAATTATTCAGATAGATAAGACATCTGCAGAAGCTGAGACATGACTTTCATACTGTGAATTCTGATAAGTCAGAATGATACAGTCTTCACTAAGAACCTGATTATGATAAAGATATTAACACTGTCATTTGTGAATTCTAGTCTATAAGATAATGAGTTTCTACTGAGATGAACAGTCTGCAGTGTACACAAGAAAAGAAGAAAATATATTCTCATTAAAGCTAAAAAACAAGAAAACAAACAGAGTCATGAATATAATTTAGAGATTAATAAAGAAAAAACAAAGAAAATTCACACTCATATTATCAATATCTGTGACACTCAATCTTCTTATAACTATCAATTTCTCTCTTCAAAGAAGCAGAGAGTATTATATCTGTGATACAGACAATTGTTGCATTTGATGTGAAGGCTGTCAGAAATGCACAGACTTCAGAGAAGCTGAACACCAGAGTGTATACAGTTGTAGCAGAGCCTTGAAGACTGATCATCTGCATGTGTGACCAGATACTTCTTATAAAGCTGTGTTCACTCTCTCAGTTATACTGAAGTATTCAGCTCAGAAATAATGAGAATACAGAGAGAGAGCTCATCTGCCCAGATCAACTCTCATCACAAATTCATGATATTTGCATTGTCTTGATTACCCAGATTTTGCAGGTACCTGAAGACTCATCTTTCATTGATAATGAGATTGCAGAAATGCGCCGCGGTGTGAGGACCATTGATAGGAAACCTAGACATATTCATATATGCCTGGTCAGAGATTGTGCGGGCAGAAGAGAGATGATCATAGGCTCACAGAGCTGCAGAAGACACTGACAACATCAGAAGCTTTGCAAGAACTGTTAGCTAGAGTCTGTAAGAAATTACTTATGAGAAGACTTATAGCAAAGAGAAGAACTGTGCTGCTTGAAGCCAGAAGCTGGCCTGAGAAAGAAATGAGGTGAGCTGCTGACTCAAAGATCAGATGCAGTGATGAGACTGAAGAGAATGAAGACATGATTGTGAGCAGCAGTGTCCCTGCTTCATCAGCTAGTAAAAAGTGATCAGAGAAGTTACAGAGACACTCATGAGAAGCTCAGCAGCAGTCAGATATTGTTTGTAAAGATATTGAAATTGAAAAAATTTTTATTCTTGAGAAGTTCTTGAATTAACATGCAGATATTATCAGAAACACTCTCTCTCTGTTATCTGAGTGAAAACACTTTATGAATGAATAAGAATACTCATAGTTTGTAAGAATGAGAGCTGTTACAGAAAAAGAAAAAAGAAGATGAGATTCTGTGAACAGATCTGAGATATTTATACTACTCTAGAGAGGTTTGCTTACACTGTGAGTGATCTCACAGAACAGTCAGATCACTCTAATAAATAAGAGTAATTATGAATCACAGGCCTGAATCTTTCTATATGACTATAAAGAGTGATTGCAGACTGTGAACATCTTGATTCTACAATTCTACAGAGTTGATGAAAGAATGAAAAATTTCTCACAATTCTACAGTGTCAAAGAGCAATGATTTGTGAGAATAAATGAAAGATCAACTCACAAATGTTTCTCTTTAATGAGAGTGATCTCACAGAGAGTGATTCATCTGTGAGATGAATCTGTGTGATGATCATATAAGAATCTTGTGAAAATGATTGAGAGTCAACTGAAATCCTTCTGTATGAAAGATGTGAGATGAATCTGTATAATAGTCAGAGAAGAATCTGTAGATTACAAAGAATCTTATGAAATAAGAAACTGAGTGACAGACTCTTTTCTCTTCACAGTAACAAGGGATTTTTCCTCACTGAGGTTTTTTATAGATATAAAGGATTTTTAGTGAGTATCACTGCAGTGCTGAGCTGACTATGAAGTTACTCAGTGAAAGACTTCACAGATGAAGTCTTAGAGAGAAGAGAATATGTAAGAAATCCTGCTTCTTACAGATTCTTTACCTCTATTCCTATCTCTTGTGTAATCAATAGGGCTAGCGGCCCTTGACTACACACAACTATATAGACTGGAATTCATGAATACTATTCACAACTCAGCTTGAATGCTATGATACATTTGATCTCTACATTTATCTTTCTACTGTGAACACTTCTAGTAGTTAACAGTACATATCACGCCAAGCTGCAAACACCCGAATAATCGCCTGCGAGCACTTATTCTTACAATTTTACAGATACTAGAACTTATAAGTTACTTATAAGAAAATACTTCTGACTGAAAATGTGAGAACTTGTGAAGAAGATAGTGAATTCTTATATTATTTATCAGAATTTGCAGATAGTGTGATTCAGATTATATAAAGAACTTACTTCTCTACTCATTTCACAGAAATCTTGAGAATAGCTAGAAATGAATACTCTTATAAGTCTCTCTAAAAGTAAGAACATATATAATACCTGTTTTAACAGTGTGCTGATGATAGTGAATTACTTTATTAAGATAATATACTTTATACTCATCTGTAAGAACTTGAAGTCAAAGAATTTAACTCATATCTTTGTCTATGATGTGATCTGATTACATGAATTATCTATGAATATTATCTCAGATAAAGAATTAATTTTTATAAAAGAGTTCTGATCTGATCTAATAACTATACTGAAGATCTTATAAGATCTAAGCACAGCTTTTCATTAATAGATAGATAATCAGACAGAATATCTGATAAGTATATTAAAACAGTATCTGCAGTGCTTTATCAATTATAATCAGAATGACTGAGTATATTAATTATTACTCACAGAGTTTATATATAACAACTTAAAGCATGTCAGTACAGATAAAACTCTCTTTGAAATACTCACTGAGACTCATTCACAGATGATCTTGATAAACTTATAAGAGTACACTATAGAGTGTGATAATATCTGTGAACAGACTGAGAGAATTCAGAAGATTCAGAAGAAAGCCTGTAAATTCTTGAGAAAGACTTAAGAGTATCAGAAGAGATACTATAACTTTAAGTATATTATAAAGAGTTTTAAGAAAGATAATAGAGTCTGACTGAGTCTAGAAAACATCATTATATAAAGATCTAGTAAGAAGCTGAATCTCTTGTGAACAGAGTCTTATAAGATTATAAAGAAAGTTAGCTTACAGTTCTACAGATTAAAACTATTATCTGAGTTATAGATATACAATGTTTTTCATATCTCTTTACTCTGTAAATATAAGAAATTCTCAGAAGAGAACTCTGTGACTCATCATTCTATCTATAAAGTACTAGAGAGTGAAAGAGAATATCTGTCACGCTCCCGGCCGCGCCAAGGCCCCGTTGCGGTTCCACACGGCTCATCACTTCCATGCGGATGATTTCATCCTGTTTGAACCAGTTTTCAATCACTCTATGACATCATGCAGATGTATCATAGAAAGATCTGATTGATGAATATGAGAACTCTGCTTCTATACAAGATCAGCAGATTACTCTTTCTTGATAATGAGACATCACTGAGGTATTACTCCAGCTATTCTCACTTGTGAAATGAGAGAAGAGTATTCACTCATTGTCTATATAGAATAGCTAGATGCTGACTCCTTATTAAAAAAGCCAGTGATTCATCTTTTTCTTCTACTGAAATATATACAAGAGTTACTATGTATCTTATACAATCTTCTTAGTATACTAAGTATCATATCTGTGATATTCTTACAATAATCTTATAGCCTATGAGCTCACTATTCAAGTAAGATAGTCAAGCTCATTCATACAGCTTCTCAAACAACTACTTCTATATAACACTGCTGACTAGTCACTGCTTCAGTTTCATTATATTACAATTTAAATCACTTGATCTGATTACATGTTTGAATCAGTCAAGCTCTAACAGATTGATATAACTTCATACACTCACACTGAGACTGATCTGATTTCACTCTCTGAGAGAAACACTACACTATTCTCTAGAGTGTATACATCTCTATCTCAGCAGAAATCTGAGATTTCTGAACTCACTGTATATTTTAACATGAGCTCTTCAATTACTCTGTCACTGCTGCAGCTCCTACACATCTACATCTATTATGAAGATAGAGAGATTAAGATTGAAGATTCACTGAGATATAAGAGAAACATCTTGTCTGAATTTCACAGCTTTATCTGTACTCTTGAACAGAAATTCTGTCTTAATCTGAGCCAGTATAGTACTCACAAAATATAAGTAATATATGCTGTCAACCTCCTTGAAGGCATCTCTGCAACTACTTAAGCTATTAAGAAGAGAGAGCTTGAGTGTATCAATACTACTATGACTTGAAAAGAATTCAAGAACTTTCTACTGAATTAAATTGAAGATTACTGTAATCACAGCTTCACAGCAGCACAGCAGTTCAACTTATTATATTAATGAAATGATGAGAATTCTTTCAATTTCAATGCAAGATTTGAAGAATATTGAGAGGAATTAACTGATGATTTAAATCAATTAAAAACACAGCTTTATCTTATGAAGCTGACTTACAAGGTGCAGACAATGATATCATAATATCAGAGTTTATTAATCAATTATACTAAGCTTGTCAACCTGGCTTTCTGAATCTATTTGAATAATCAATTCTCTGAGAAAAAGACTAACAAGATCTCTTCTAAGCAATCAATAACAGAATCTAAACAGTGTCATGACAGCTTTAGTGTAGAGAAAGTAAAGAAGAATTTCAAGTATTCTGATTCTTCACTCACTGTAAAGAAATATTAAAAAAGATTTGACAAAGATTTCTGTTTCAACTGCAGAGCTGGTGATTACTATATCAGTGATTACAAGAAGTCAAAGAAGAGAAGAAACTGAGAAAATATCTTCTCAAAGTTAACTTCTCTTCTAACAAATATATCTGCAGAAGATAAAGAAGAGAAAGAAAAGAATTGATAATTCTCACATCTTCAAGTTTATATTACAATCACAATGCATACTCTGAATGAAGAGATATCAGTGAGATGTCTACTCAACTTCAGAATAGATATTAACTTTATATTCTATTTCTTTTCTTTGATGAAGAGTTAAAAGAAGATAGATCTGTTAGATCATATAAAATTTACAGATGAAATAAAATGCCACTGTTTTAACATAATTCAAGCAAAGTGTGTGATCACAGACTCAGAAGAAATCTTCAAGAAAAGCAGTCTGCTTCTTCATACAGTTAATATTATAGATGAGAATGTTATTCTAGATCTTCTATGATTGAGAGAAAACAATTCTCTCATTAACTGAGTCACTCAGATGTGATAATATCATCTCACTGATAAAGAGATGATAATAGAGAAATCTGAAGAGTTTCATCAGAAGAATCTTGAGAAAAAGATTGAGTTGATATACTGTGTAGCAGGTGATTAAGACTTGAAAACAGATGAAGAAGTCATCACTCTCACTGCAAGATTAGCAGCAGTATCTGTCATTGAAGACAGATATACATAATATCTCTTTACAGATTTTAAGAATGTCTTTTCAGAAAGAGAAGCAGTGAAGTTTCCTGATATCAAGATATAATATAAGATTCATCTTGAAGATAATACAATGATACTGTACAGATCTCTTTATAACTTATCTATAAAGAAGTTGAATATTCTGTGCAAATATCTTGAAGAAGCATAATTAAAGAACTGAATACATTTATCAAAGAGTTCAGCAGAAGCATCTATACTCTTTTTACTCAAGAAGAATAATAGACTATGTCTATGCATAGACTATAGAGGTCTTAATAAGATGACAGTTAAGAATTGCTATTCATTACTGTTAATTGATGAGATAATTGATTGATTATCTGAAGTAAAGATGTTCTTGAAGATTGATATATAAGATGTCTATCATAGAATCAGAGTTAACAAAGATGACATTTGAAAAACAGCTTTTTGTATCAAGTACAGCAATTTTGAATATCTTGTTTTATCTTTTAATCTTTGTAATGCTTCAGTCATCTTCCAGATCTATATAAATGAGATGCTGTGAGGCCTTGTTAACATCTTCTGTATAGTATATCTGAATAACATTTTAATCTTCTCAAAAATGAAGAAAGAACATGATACTCATATTCAAGAAGTGTTGAGTTGCTTGAGACAGTATTAACTCTATACAAACACTGAAAAATGCTCATTCTACATGCAGAAGATTGATTTCTTAGATTATATTATTAAGATGAATAGCATTTCAATAAACAGAAGCTGAGTCTCTGTTATTGAGAACTGATCAGCACTGTGAATGTACTGTGAGATACAGATATTTCTAGAATTTGTGAATTTCTACAGATGATTCATCTATACATATTCACAGATTACTGCCTCTCTTACAGATCTGTTAAAGAGAAGTGTGAAAGACAGAAAAATGAAACTGTTTATTCTCACTCAAGATACTGTGCAGATGTTTGTGAAATTGAAACAAGCTTTCACAGATGTCATGATGCTGAATTATTTTAATTCTGACTTACTCAGTCAGTGTGAAACTGATACATCTAAGAATGAAGTCTGTGAAATCTTTTCACAGTTGACACTGAAGACCTTTCAATGTTGAAAGAATCAGAGAATAATCACTTCTGAGAAAACAGACAATGAATTATCTGTAAGAGAAGACTTTTTCACAGAGTTTATAAGACACTGTGAATAAAGATCAGTGATCTTCTTCTTCAAGAAGTTATCACTCACACAGAGAAGGTATGATATTCATAATTAGAAGATATTAGTAATTATTGAATTCTTTAAGATCTGATAATATTATCTTCAGAGTAGTAAGTACTCAGTGTAAGTTCTCACTGATCATGCAAATCTGTGTTACTTCTTGATAACAAAGAGCTTGACAGAATATCAAGCTAGATGAGTGAAACTGCTTTCAGAGTATAATTTCTATATCTGATACTGTTCAGATCAGCTTAACCCTGCTAATACACTGTCTAAACACCTTAATTATAATATTGTTAATGTGAAGAAGAATTCTATAAAAGAATCTCTATCATCACTGCAGAAGAAGCTGGCTGCAGAGAATTAAGATTCTCTAAAGCTCAGAAACAGTGCTGAAGAGACAGCTGCATAACTCAGTATAGAAGATGAAAGAGAATCTGAGTTCTTATGAAGAACTGACACTGAAGATCATGAGCTTCTCATGTCATATCTTACAATTATTGAATTGATAAAGAATGAAACAGTCTACAATCTTTCAATCTGACTACTTTTGAAATTCATTGATAAATTACAGAAGAGAGATATCTCTACTGCAGCTTAAATTCAGAAGTTGAAGAAGAAAGAGTCTGATTTGAACTTGAAAGAGACAGACTCTGAGCAAGGTGATACTGCTAAGAAATCAAGTCACTGATAACTAGAAGAATATAAACTTCTACTGCTGAATAATTCAGTCTTCATTCCTTGTAGTAGAACAGTATATCAGAAGTTATTAAGAATTCATTATAATAATTTTCATGCAAGACACTTTGAGTTAGAGAAGACTGAGAAGCTTCTAAAATATAAATACATTTAAGACAAGCTTCAGACAGATGTCAAAGAGTATATTAAAACTTACAATATCTGTCAAAGAATAAAGATTCTGTGATATAAGTAATACAGTGAGTTGACATCACTGCCTGTTTCAAAGAGCTCATAACAGAATCTATTAATGAATTTCATAGTTAACCTGCTGAAGTTGACAAGAGTTAAAGAATATGACTCAATTTTAATCATTATTAATCACTTCACAAAGATAATCAGATATATTTCTACTCATAAAAAGATTAAAACCTCTGAATTAACTGATCTGTTTTTAGATATTATTATTCATAATTACAGTGCTCTGAAATCATTGATAACAGATTGAGAATTCCTCTTTATCAGTAAGTACTGATCAGCTTTTTACTATTATCTTATAATAAAATGTCTTCTTAGTACTGCATTTCATCTGCAAACTGATAATCAGACTGAATATCAGAATCAGACACTAGAACAGTATCTTTGAGTATTCTATTCATATTATCAGAATAATTGACTCAAACATCTTCTAACTACTGAATTCATATATAATAATGCAAAGAATGCAATCTTAAAGATATTTTCTTTCTATACTTATTATGAATATAATTCTTTATTACTCAGTGATGTCATGAACAACATTTTAAAGGAGAAAATAAACAGTCAGAATGTCAGATAGATACAGAGAATGAAGTATTTCTCAGTATTAGAAGTAAAAGTGAGATTGAAACTTTTGAATAAAATTTATAAGAAGACAGTGAAAAGTATTCATCACACTCAGAAGTGACAGATGAAATACTATAATTAAAAACATCTTTCAATAAAGTTCTTGATAGAGAATTAAGTGCTACTTTCAGTAAAGAATATCAAGATAATGAGACTGTACAAGAAGCTCAGTGAGTAGTAGCTAGAATCTTTTCTGATAACAAGAGTGATGAGTAAGCAGACATATGAGTTGAAATTACTCACAGAATTGAAATCAATTTATTCTATTTTTCACATTTTCTATTTAAAGCTTTATAAGTAATGTCTCAGAGCAGAGCTATCTCAGTTGAATGATATCAAGATTAAGAATAATACTGAATATCTTGTGAAGAAAATATTGAATAAGTGAACATATTATGATAAGCTTCAATACCTTGTTAAATAAGAAGATTATTCATTGTCAGAGAATTTGTAAGAATTACTTAAGTATCTGAAAAATGCTGAGAAAGAGATTACAATCTATGAGATAATTAGTAGAGATTGTTCTGTTACATATCAGAGATATTGAGCAAGAAATATTACTTAAGACTTCTCATTTTTCTCAAAGAGTTTTTTAAAGATAATCTTGCAGTGATAAGCTGATGTCTTATAGACTTAGTAGCACTTTTCTCCTATTTTCTCTCAAAGAATTTTTAGAAGTTTAATGAGACTACACAAGTGTAATATTCCTGAAGTAATTAAAAGAAAAGAGATATTTAAAACTAATAAAAAGATTAATATTATTGATTCATAAGCTACTGCTATTCTAATAAGGTCACAGCTCACTGAAAAAGTAAAAAGAAGAATCAGAGTCTACTTATTAATAATCACACTCTTATTAAACTCATTCTTCACTGTTGAAGTCTTCAGTACTGATATCTTTATCTGTCAAGAAGTTAGTACTGCAGCACTGTAGAAGAGTATAAGAAATATATAAAATATTAACTTATTAACTTACAAAGCATCTCAGTCATCTGCTTCAGTTAAAGTGAGATTCTCTTTAATCAGTGATTAGTCTTCACAGCACTTTCAACAGCAGTGTCAGCTAATCTCTTCTTAAGATCAGTCATTCTGAGATGTTTTTTTATCTCAGAGATTCACACTTTCATCTTCTTTTACAGATAAGTAAGAGAGATCTCTTCAGTCTTGATAGAATTTATCAACACTTGAAGCTTTGAGACTCTTACTCTGTACTACTTAAGCATCTGAGCTCTTGTCAGAGCTGATATAATGTCTTCTTGTAGAGTAGATAATACTTACAGAGAGATAGAAGTCATTATTGCAGATATAATGAAAACAATGAAAGTGAGAGAAGAGACAGATACACAGAATTTCCTTCTTCTTCAGCTGCTTAATATAGTGTAGATAAGTAGCAGTGCTGATCAGAGATCACACTGAAGCCTTCTTACAGAGAGAAGATGAAGAAACTGTGAGACTCTGCAGACTCAACTCAGCAGCATTCTGAGTAGAGCTTGAGTGTGTCACAGAAGAGGAACTACAGATTGAGCTTCTCAGAGTCACTGTTCTCAGAATCAAGCTCTTCTCAGATTTCTCTCTGAATAATCATACAGAGTCATATATCACTGTATTGACTGAGAGAGAGAGCAGCATTGCAACAGTGATGAGAAGAATGAGAGATGAACTGAACATGAATAAACTGACTGACAGAAGAGACAACATCTCACTGCAAGACACAGTGACTACTGCCACAGCTGCAAAAGAAGCAGAAGAAGAAGAAGATGTGATAATAAGAGCAGTGCTTCTGCAGCTCATTGACACTGCCATCTCTGCCTTCAACCTGACTTTCTTAATGATCACAGAGACTGTCACCGCACTACAAAGACATTTACTCACTAGAAAACATCAGAATAAGTTCTCTACTGTTCTTCAAAAATGATACTCTCATGCACTCACTATTGCAGATGAAAAGAGAGAGGAGAAAAAAGTATCACAGAGAAGAGAGATCTTTTCAAAAAAATCCTGCCACTACTGTTAGCTTTGTCTCTAAAACACATCACTTTTGCAGAGAATTTCATATATAAAATAGAATATATTGAAAGATCTGCAAGTCTCTTATTAACTACATTTTTCACATTTCAAATCAATATATAAGAAACTTACTTATCACACATTTGATTTGAATAATGATGAAAAAAGAAAGATCTATACAGTCAGCAGAAAAACTCATCTATTTCTTTGTATTATGCACAGTACACATGCTATCAATTGATTGATAACTATTGCTATACAACAAAGATAATTTCTAATTCAGTAATCTTGAGAGTATAGAGACTATACTCTTAAAGAGAAGAGCATTGTCATACTCTCAGTTATATCAAGATCTCATTGCTGTAAGAATAAGTGCTCGCAGGCGATTATTCAGGTGTTTGCAGCTTGGCGTGATATGTACTGTTAACTACTAGAAGTATTCACAGTAGAAAGATAAAATGTAGAGGTCAAATGTATAATAGCATTCAAGCTGAGTTATGAATAGTATTTGTGAACTCCAGTCTATATAGTTGTGTGTAGTCAAGGGCTGCTAGCTCTATTGATTATATGAGAGATAGAAATAGAGATAAAGAATCTGTGAGAAGCAGGATTTCTTACATACCTCCCCCTCTCTAAGGCTTCATCCGCGAAGCCTTTCACTGAGTGACTTCATAGAATCAGCTCAGCACTGCAGTGATACTCACTAAAAATCCTTCATATCTATAAAAAACCTCAGTGAGGAAAAATCCCTTGTTATCACAAAGAGAAAAGAGTCTGTCACTTAGTTTCTTATTTCATAAGATTCTTTATGATCTACAGATTCTTCTCTGACTATCACACAGATTCATCTCACATCTTTCATACAGAAGAGTTTCAGTTGACTCTCAATCATTTTCATGAGATTCTTGTATAATCATCACACAGATTCATCTCTTGAGATATAAATAACCAGTTTCTCTACATCCCACTGGCAATATTTATATTATTATATAGAAACAGACTTATATTCTCTATAATATCAAGACCCTGAAGAGGGAAAGTCTTGGTAGAAGATATACAGTAGTGCATATCTTAGCAGTTTCTATCTCATTCTTCTGCAGCAGTTAATGCAAAAAAAAAGATTTTAGAAATAGTTTTTTACTTCTCTTAAAAAAGTAAGGTGTTTTTCTCTGGGTTTTACACAATATTCTTACAAAGAATTAAAAACAGAGTTGTTTTCTGTCATAATTTCATATTCTTTTAAGTAAGAATTACTTTTTCAGTGGCTGAAGAGCTTTCATTAATACTTAATTCTTTTTTACACTCTTTATTAACTGATTTGAGTTGCACACCTGTTGTGTGAGGAGAATTGGATAATTTAGAATAAAATTGAATAGTTTTAATCAATTTCTCTTCAAAAAATTGATTTATTTTTTGTCAGTTTTTCTCTCAAAAACTGTCATATCATCTGATTTACTATCAATTGATATCATACTTTTCCTCACTGTATCCCAAGAAAGAGATTGTAAAGATTTTATTGATTTATCTTAAAAATCAATTTTAGTTTATTAGATTCTCTTCAAAAATCTAACCTAGTTACTGAACTAGTGTGAAAAAAATCAGGTGTTTTATACACAAAAGTCTGCGATTCTTCTTTTGAAATAGTCTGACCAACTTTTCAATTGAAAACAGACTTAGAAACCTCTTAATTGAAACAGTCTGACCAACTTTTCAATTCAAAAGAGTTTAATAAATATCTCAATTGAATTAGTCTGACCAACTTTTCATTGAGTAAGAACAATGAGTTCAAAAGTACACTCAGTTGATGTGGAAAAAGATGCTTTCTCAAATGCTATTCCTGAGATTGAAATTCTGAAGAGAAGAAAGAAAGAAGAGATAGAGAAACAACAAGTTCTTGAAATACAGGAACTTGAAAAAGCAAGTAAAATTCTTGAAAAGCAGTGTCTGAGTGAGATGAATGAAGAAGTTCTGTTAATTCTTCATGCTCAGGCTAGACAACTACAGGAAGTGATCAAGTTCAAACTTGAAATTTCAAACACAGTTCAAAAAACTTTGAAAATTTCTAATACAATCACTGACTCTTCAGTTTGCTCTTCTTTCTTTTCTACTTCTTCTTCTTCTCCTTCTTTGAATCAGAAGAAAACATATGCTCAAGCAGCTGAATCTGCTGCCTCTAAACCTGCTGTCTCTAAACCTGCTGTCTCAAAACCTGCTCAAAATCCTGAGAAAACTGAGAAGAATACTGCTCATGCCTCTATTCATAGAAAAGTAGAAAAGAAAATGCAAAAAGAGAAAAACTTTCAAATCTTCAGAAATAGAAGACTTATTCTCAAAGTCTCAAATCAGGACATTCTGCAAAGAAACAAGCTAAACTCAAATCTCATTTTCAGAATCAGAAATGAAATTAATCAGCAGTTCTTTTCTCAGTTGATGACTGATATTGAAGTTCAAAAACCAGTTATAGCTTCAATTGAATCATCATTCTTTGAAAACTTCATCATTCTGACTACAATGCCTGAATTCAGTGCTGAATTTCTTATTCAGAATGAGAATCTCTGAAAGTCAGCAGTAGAATCTTTGTTAAACACAACAATTCTATCTGAAAGAGATGAAAAGTGAGACAAATTCATTCTTCATAATATTTCAGTTGAAATTTTTAACTGTGAAGAAGGAATGCTACTTCTCAAAAATGAATTAGAAGAATACAACTCTATTCAACTGAGAAAGAAGTCTGTATGACTAAATTCAATTGAGTTCAGACAAAGCAGGAGAAATGTCTCTGTTCTAGTATATATAAAAACACTTGAACAGTCAAAGATCTCTGAAGTAAGAGTAGCAGGTTTGAAAATGAGAGTTCATAAATACAAAGACTCAAGAATGAACCTCAAAGCTCAAACACAGTGTTCAAACTGTCAAAGATATGAACACTTTGCAATCTCATATTTTAGAGACTCAAAATGTGCATTCTGTGCCAGAGATTACAAAACTAGTGAGCATAAATGTGAAACATGCTCAAAAAGAGGTGAAATTTGTCAATATACTCTGCTTAAGTGCTCTAATTGCAAAGAAAAACATACATCTAGCTCAAAAGAATGTATGTTTACTTCTAGAACTCAAAAGAACTGGAGAAAAGATGAAGCTCAAAGTCAATCTAGAACTGAAGAGAAGAGTCAAGCCAGTAAACTCATAACTGCAAGCTCAAAAAGAAGAAACTCTCAACTATCTAAGTCTTCAAACTCCAACTCTTCAGCTAAATGTAAACAGAACTTGAATCCTCAAACTTCTGTTAAGATTAGAGAATTGAGAAATGACTCTGATGATAAACTAGATATAATACAAGCAGTTGAGATTTCTACTTTTCAGAACAGTTATAATCTACTATCTGATGATAGTGATTAGATTCTACTCTACTCTCTTTTAGTATGAATATACAACAAAAACAATAAAAAAAGTTTAAAAACTCTTCAAAAATCACATTTATTCAAAATAATATGGATAGAAACTCAAATTGTATTTATTCTTGTCTTCAAATTGCATTTGAATAAAAAGTTGATTTTATACTGCTTCAGGAGCTGAATTTTCATGCTGAGCAAAAATATGTTATTTCTCATTCAAGCTACTACTGCTTTTTACCTCAAAAGTCTGAGATAAAGTCAAGAGTAGTGATCTATGAAAGAAAGAGATCAAGATATCAATTTAATCTAAGATTTGATATCATGTCTGACCCTGATATTCTGGTGAGTGATATTATAGATAAAGAAAATGAGTTTGATACTATACAGCTCATAAATATCTATAATGAAAAGTCATTGAAGAAAAATAACAATATCTGAACAATTGATAGAGAATTTCTGAACATAACTTTATCAAGAAACTCTATAATTGCAGGAGATTTCAATGCACATCATCTCTGATGAAATTCAGAATGCAAGAGAGCAGTGAGAGCTGATAATCTGATTGAATGAACCTTTGAGCATTTAATAGATTTGGTTAATAAGTCTGATCAATAAACATTCTTTAGAAAAGGTATGAAACAGAAGTCTATTATAGATCTAATCTTCATGTCACAAAATCTAATGAAAAGAAGACTTGTAAACTGGTTTATTGATTCAAATGAGACATCAGAATCAGGTCATGAGATTATTCAATTTGATATTGAACTGAGTGAAAAATAAATGAGTGAAAATCCTCTTCTCTCTAATCAGTATAACTTTGAAAAAGCTGATTGAAAAGCAGTTGAAGAAAGTATAAAACTGCTAAAATCTGAAAGACAGAATGAGCTATATTGAAATTCTGGTCAAGATATCTCAAATGAAATGCTTGAGAATAGAGTGAAGCTTATTACATCTATTATTCTAACAAGTGTTAGAGATAATATTTCAAAAAGAAAATCTTCTGAGTATTCAAAATCTTAATGAAATGAGAATATCTCATCTAAAAGGAAAGAATTAGCTACTGCTAGAAGAGATTGAAAAAATGATGTAATATCTGATGAAGAGTTCAAAGCTGTCAGAAATGAATATTTTTCAGATATCAAAAGAGCTAAAACAGACTGCTGGAATAAATTTCTTGAAGAAGCATAAGAAAAGGAAATTTTTAAAGCTTTTAACTATACTAAAACAAGAAGTGTAGCAAAACTTCCAGCCTTAGAATATGAGTTTCAGAATGAATCATATACAGCAAACTCTTTTGAGGAAAAATGTCAAGCTTTCATGAGAATTCTCTTTCAGAACTCATCAGACTCAGATTCAGATTCAGAGAAAGAGAATATATCACTTCTCAACTACATTGATGAAAATGACTGGGAATAGTCTGATCTTACACAAGATGAATTAGAGTTAGCTATCTTCTCAAGTTCTGTTAAAACTGCTGCAGGTCCTGATTCAATTAATCACTTGATTATTCAAAATACATATTTCTACTTAAAGAATGAATATTTTGAGCTCTTTTTCAATCTCTTGAAAAATGAATATCATTCTGAATGCTGGAGAGAAGCCACTGAAGTGATTCTTGTAAAATCTAATAGAAAAACTTCAATTTCTAAGTCATATAGAGTAATATCTCTATTGAACTGTTTAGAAAAGGTTTTAGAAAAGATAATAGCTACTCAACTATCTTTTATAAGCTCTATAGATGATTCTCTTTTATTCAGTGAACAAATGAGAGATAGAAAACAGTGTTCTGTAATTGACACTGTTCTCTCAGTTATTCATGATATTCAAATAGCAAAGCATGAGAGTCTGGTCTCAACTGCAGTTTTTATTGATATAAAGAAAGCATTTGATCATGTTTCAAAGTCAAAGTTAATTCAGACATTGAAGATATTAAAACTGCCACTTTCTCTAATAAAATGAGTCAACTGTTTTATGTCTAAAAGAATTATACAACTCTTCTTTGATGGAATGAAACAAGACAAGACTGAGATAAAAATAGGAGTATCACAGAGATCTTCAATCTCACTTATTTTATTTACAATATACACTGCATATCTATTCAAAAATAGAAATATGAGAATAGTGCAATCTCTGAGTTATATGAATGATATTAGTCTAGTCTACAGCTTAAAAACTATCAAAGAGAATTTGAAAGTAATTGAAGAAGCTGTAAAGAAAATCTTTGTTAGAGCAGATATTAATCAAATTCAATTTGATATGAATAAAACTGAGTTAATTCATTTCTTTTCTAGACTCAATGAGAAAGAATTATCTCTAACTCTTTTAAATAAAGAGATTAAACCCAGTGTAAATGTCAAATGATTAGGAGTATGGTTAAACTCCAAGTTGAATTTTAAATATCATATTCAACAAAGAACTGTCAAGGCAGAAAGACTATTGAACAACATAATCAGACTATCAAATACAGAGAGAGATCTATTCTTCCAGGCTATGAGACAGTTATATATAGCCTGTATTACATCAGTAGCTGATTATGAAGTTCAAGTTTGATGAAATAATCAAGGGAATTTCACTGAACTCTTTCAAAGTCTGCAAAACAGAGCCTTGAGAAGAATTCTGAAAGCATTCAAATCATCTTCTATTAAAGCAATGAAAATTGAAGCTTCAATTCCTTCTTCTGCTATTAGATTTAAAAAGGCCTGTATGAACTATGCTCTGAGAGTTGTAAAGATGAGCTCAAATCATATAATCAGAGAAAGAGTCTCTTCTTCATTTCCATTAATTAACTCTGGAAATGAACTGGATTGAAATAGATTTCTTGATTGAAATGAAAATAATTCTTCAAAGAAAATGCCTTCTCAACTGTACAGACTATGCTCTCTGATTAAAAATCAATTTTCTTCTTTAAATGTTGAAAAAGTTGATCATGAGAAGTTATCTCTCTGGAGAGAAAAGCTTGAATCTCTTATAGACTTACAAATAAGTGAACTATCAAAAGAGAAAGAATATGAACAGCATTTGAAGAGAATTTCTACAATCAATATAAAAGACTCTATTCTGATTTATTCAGATGGCTCAAAAAATGAGAACTTGAATAGATTAGGCACAGGCATTGCTTATACTGAAGATAATATTAATTTTATCTCAGATTTCTGAAATCTAGGCTCTGAATGTGAAGTCTTTGATGCTGAACTATTTGTAATAGTGAAAGCTTTCAAACTCATTGAAATAAAATCTTATAAAAGAGAAAATTGTTTGAAAGAGATATGAATATTCTCTGATAGTCAAGCTGCTTTAAAAAGACTTAGAAATAGTCAGATTCATAATAATCAAATGAATCTTGAACTGATCTTAAACTCTGTTTTGAAAATTCAAAAGAGAAGAATATCAAAGCTGATAATTCATCTACACTGAGTTCCTGCTCACATGAATATTCATGATAATGAATTGACTGATTCAGCTGTAAAAAAGGGTGCAGAATTAAGCAGATCTATTCAAAAAATTATGTTCTGATCTTTTATAAAGAGAAAAATAAAAGAATCTTGTTTAGACAAGTGAAATGAAAGCTGGCAGAAACAAAAGAAGAGTATACATTATTCAAGATTTGAAACAAAACCCAAGTGAAAATCTTGTTCAATTAAATGTAAAAAGAAAATATTCTCATCTATAATACAGCTGAAACTAGGACATGGCTATTTCAAATCTTATATACAAAGATTTGATGATAGATTTGACTCAATAGAATGCTCATTCTGCAATACAAATGAGAATCCTGAGTATATTGTAATGCACTGTGCATTATACAATAGTCTCAGAGCCAGATTGAAAGAGAAGTATGATTTAAATCAATTAATTATGAGATTCTTATTCTCAACTGAGACAGGAATTAAATACTTAATAGACTTTCTATCAGAAACTCAAGCAGCTACAAGAAAATGACTAAATTCAGAATTATCTGAGTATGAAGAGAAGGAAATTAATCAGATATAGTCTGTTAAAACAGCTATACACTCTCTTTTAATAATTTGTTTTGTTATAGTCTCTCTTTACTTTATCTTTTTCTTTATATTTTTCTTTCAATTTCTTTCTATCTATTTATTTAATGTGTCTATCTTTGAGACTGTGTTCTTTTTCTCTTTTCTTTTGTCATGATATTGTCAAATGGTTTCAAAGTATCAAAAGATGTTAAAACACTGCAATTTGTAAACAGTTTTTGTATTCTGAGCTGAAATTTTCTGATTTTGCATCTCTGAAATTGATGAATGTATAATAGTTAACTTTACAGACATAGAAAAAACTCTGAGAACTAAAGTTCTCAGATAGATGTCATAGTCTCTGACTGCATACATCTATAATTGAAGAATAATAATAATAATAATAACAGATTCATCTCACAGATGAATCACTCTCTGTGAGATCATCTTCATTAAAGAGAAACATTCATGAGTTAATCTTTCACTCATTCTCACAAATTGTTGTTCTTTGACACTGTAGAATTGTGAGGAATTTTTCATTCTTTCATTAACTCTGTAGAATTGTAGAATCAAGATGTCTACAGCCTGCAATCACTCTTTATAGTCATATAGAAAGATTCAGGCCTGTGATTCACAATCACTCTTGTTTACTAGAGTGATCTGACTGTTTCACAGAATCACTCACAGTGCAAGCAAACCTCTCTAGAGTAGTATAAATATCTCAGATCTGTTCATGAAATCTCATCTTCTTTTCTCTTTTTCTGTAACAGCTCTCATTCTTACAAACTGTGAGTATTCTTATTCATCTGTGAAGTATTTTCACTCAGATGATAGAGAGAGAGTGTTTCTGACAATATCTGTATATTGATTCAAGAACTTCTCAAGAATAAAAATTTTTTCAATTTCAATATCTTTATAAACAATGTCTGACTGCTGCTGAGCTTCTTATGAGTGTCTCTGTAACTTCTCTGATTGCTTTTTACTGACTGATGAAGCAGAGATGCTGCTGCTCACAACTGCATCTTCATCTCTCTCAGTCTCATCACTGCACCTGATCTTCAGGCCAGCAGCTCATCTCATTTCTTTCTCAGATCAGTCTCTGACTTCAAGCAGTGTAGTTTCTCTCTTTACTGTAAGTCTTCTTATAAGTAATTTCTTACAGACTCTAGCTGACAGTTCTTGTGAAGCTCTCAATATTATCAGTGTCTTCTGCAGTTTCACAGATCTACAATCACTTCTCTTCTGCCTGCACAATCTCTGATCAGATATATGTAAATATGTCTAGATTCTCTATCAATGATTCTCACACTGCAGCGCATTTTCACAATCTCATTGTCAATGAGAGATAAGTCTCTGAGTATCTGTAAAATTCAGGTAATCAAGACAATGTGAATGTTATAAATTTGTGACAGAAGTTAGTCTGAGCAGATAAGCTCTCTCTCTGTGTCTCAATTGTTTCCAGGCTGAATACTTCAGTATAACTGAGAAAGCAGACACAGCTTCATGAGAGATATCTAATCACACATACAGATAATCAGTTTTCAAGACTCTGCTGCAACTATACACACTCTGATATCTGACTTCTCTGAAGTCTGTGCATTTCTAGCAGTCTTCATATCAAATACAACAATTGTCTGTATCACAGATATAATACTCTCTACTTCTTTAAAGAAAGAAATTAATAGTTATGAGAGAATTAAGTGTCATGAGTGTTGAGAATATAAGTTTGAGTTTTCTTTATTTTTTCTTTGTTGATCTTCAAATTGTGTTTACAGCCCTGTTTATTTTCTTGTTTTTTAACTTAATAAGAATATAATTTCTTCTTTTCTTATATATACTGCAGACTGTTCATCTCAGTAGAAACTCATCATCTTATAGACTAGAGTTTGTAAATAACAGTATTAATATCTTTATCACAATCAGATTCTTAGTGAAGACTGTGTTATTCTGACTTATCAGAATTTACAGTATGAAAGTCATGTCTCAGCTTCTACAGATGTCTTATTTATTCAGATGATTCTCAAGTGAACTTATTCATCTTATCAGAATATTCTTATCACTGAATCTTGAATCAGAGCTTGTAATCTTGCTTCTCTGAGTTAACAATCTCTTTAATCTGATATTCTCTTTCACTCTCTAATGCTTTATGAACAGAGTGATGAGTCACAGAATTCTCTTCTAAGAATTTCTTATATTCACAGAGCAAAGAGATATGAAAAACATTATATATCTGCAATTCAGATAATAGTTTCAATCTGTAGAACTGTGAGCTAACTTTCTTTATAATCTTATAAGACTCTATCTGCAAGAGATTCAGCTTCTTACTAGATCTTCACATAATGATGTTTTCTAGACTCAGTCAGACTCTATCATCTTTCTTGAAACTCTTTATAATATGCTTGAAGTCATAGTATCTCTTCTGATACTCTTGAGTCTTTCTCAAGAATTTATAAGCTTTCTTCTGAATCTTCTGAATTCTCTCAACTCATTCACAGATATTATCACACTCTATAGTATACTCTCACAGGTTTATCAAGATCATCTGTAAATGAGTCTCAGTGAGCATCTCAAAGAAGGTTTTATCTATACTGATATACTTTGAGTTGTTATATATAAACTCTGTAAGTGATAATTAATGTATTCAGTCATTCTGATTGTAATTGACAAAGTACTATAGATACTGTTTTAATATACTTATCAGACATTCTGTCTGATCATCTATCTATTGATAAAAAGCTATGCTTAGATCTTATAAGATCTTCAGTATAGTTATCAGATCAGATCAGAATTCTTCTGTAAAGATTGATTCTCTGTCTGAGATAATGTTTGCAGACAATTCATGCAACTGAATCATATCACAGATGAAGATATAAGTCAAATTCTTTGACTTCAAGTTCTTATGAGTGAGTATAAAGTATGTTATCTTAATGAAGTAATTTACTATTATCAGCACACTGTCAAAGCAGATATTATATATGTTCTTGCTTTCAGAGAGACTTATAAGAACATTCATTTCTAGCTATTTTCAAGATTTCTGCAGAATAAGTAGAGAAGTAAGTTCTTCATATAATCTGAATCACACTATCTATGAACTCTGACAAACAGTATAAAAATTCACTATCTTCTTCACAAGTTCTCATATCTTCAGTCAGAAGTATTTTCTTATAAGCAACTCATGAGTTCTAGTGTCTGTAAAATAACTCACTAGAGAAGAGTCATAATACCTTTTAATAAGTTCTATATATAGAAACTTATTCATAGATATATAAATTCAGTTCTCTCTTTGTAAGAGACTATTTAAGTTTCTTCAATTCTTTATTTCTGCAGAATTAATCTCTGTTATAAGCAGTTTCTGAATATACTGAGTATATTCATTCTTCAGTTGTAGTTCAGACAATCTGAATAGAAGATCTTATGAAGACTTATACTCTGTTTTCTTTTACATCAGATCTTTCATAATGCTTCTCAAAGCCTGCAAATCTTTCAGATTATAGATACTCTCTTCAAGAATTCTTATAAAGATTCTCAGAGTGTTGACTCTCAGTGTTATAGAGAGTAATTATACAGACTTCTTCTCTCTCTTCTCTCTCTTCTCTCACAGAGAATTGAGAGACTCTTCAGTCAATCTCTTCACAACACTTAGTTTGAGTATCTTATAAAGCTTTTCTATCTTCTCTAGTCTCTCTGTATCTATTATTCTGATCTTCTTAACATAGTCTGATCTATGAGAGAGTCTGTCTACTGAGTTCTTAATTCTCTTGATATATTCTATCTTGAATCAGAACTCACTCAGTCTCTAAGCTCAGTAAACCTGTTATTATAAGAGTTTCTTAATTGAAGTAAACTATTATAAGCTGTCATGATCAGTTCTAACAGTAATCACTATTATAAGACTCTTAAAGTAGTGATATCAGTGATGAAAGAATTTCACTATTATGAGAAGCTTCTGATTATGAATGTTATAGTTGATCTCTGTAAGTTGTATCTTTCATAAGAAAAAGATCACTGAAACTCAGTTCTTATTTAACTGTAGTTACAAGACTATTTCTGAAATTGTAAAGAAGAAGATATCTGTCTTCAATCTAGTTAAGAGTAAGAGATCAAAGTGAAACAGCATCACTATATCTGTAAATATCTGTTTCAATCTTGTAAAGACTCTGTAAGCTTCTGAAATAAGAAAGTTCTTACAGTTCTCTCTTCTTAATAATCTTTTCATTCTTCATTTACAGAATAACTTCTTCTTATTTTCATTCTTCAGCATGTCTGTAAGAATCAAGAAGATTCTCATGAATACAAAGATAAACTATCTATAGAAATTTATAAAGCTCAGAAAGATCTGAATCTCATGAATACTAGTTAACTTCAGTCATAATAGAATAGTCTCAATCTGTAAAGATTTCATCTGAATATCATTTATAATAATTACATATTCTAGAAAATTAATTCAGCAGATACTGAAGTTGTACTTTGTAAGCTTAATATACAGTTCTGTCTCATCTAAGATCTTCAACATACTTCACATATACTCAGTGTATTCTTTCTTCTTTACAGAGTACATCATCATATTATTCAGATATATTATCACAAAGATATTCAGATATATATGAAGTGTTTTATTGATAAAAGACTGAAATGCTGTGAGAATATTAGTCAGATTAAAAGACATCACTAGATATTCAAATAATTTCAGTGCAGTTCTAAAGACAGTCTTTCATTTATTTTCAGACTGTATTCACAGCTGTGTATATATATTAATTACATTCAGTTATATGAATATGACAGCTCTCATAAGACAGTTGATTACATTCTCAATCAGAGACAGAGAATAGCAGCTCTTTATTATCTTGAAGTTCAGATCACAGTAGTCTATATATAATCTGAGATCTTTATTCTTCTTCTTTACAAATATCACAGAGACTTCTGCAGAGACCTGTGAAGATCAGATAAAATCATTCTTCAGATTCTTCTTCACATAGATCTGCAAGACCTCTGTCTTATAATAAGAGAGCTTATAGATTAATTCTCAGAAGAATTTCTACTCTTCTATTAAATCTATTATCAGATTCTTCTTACAATGAGAAGAAAGCTCAGCTGTCTTTACTGAGCTGAATATCTCTGTGAGATCTCAGTATTTCTCTGATATCTGAAGCTCAGTTTTCATGACTGTGAGATTCTCAGACACTTATAAAGTTATTATATAGATGAGCTTATCTTCTCTAATCAACTCTGTAGTATCAACTACTTCTATCTTTATAAGTGAGTCTGTCAACACTGATCAGAAGTATAAACCTGACTCATAGATAGCTATGTACAGATTATGTCTTTAAAGTTATACAAGTCTTAAGTATATATTATCTGCAATATTCATGATAATCACAGTTTCTGCAAATCTTCTCCAGATTTTAGAGAGATCTTGCAATTCAAAGATAACTCTTATAAGTCTCTCAGTTCTCAGATCTGAGTTCTCATACTCTGCTTATTATAAGAGCAGATTCTCAGTCTTCATCTTTCAGCTTATTCACTTCACAAGCTTTAGAGACATCACAGTGACCTGAGATTCTAAGTTCATCAATACTTTTCATACTTGTGAGATAGTAGTACTGTGATACAGTCTCTCTCTGTAAGTAAGCATTTTCATCAGAGAAGTAACAGATTCAGATATCAGCTTTAAGACTTTTAAGAAGGCTGTTACTGACTCTGTCTGTGACTCTTCAAATTCCTATTTTAATTTATTCAGACAGTTTGTGTAAAGATATTCTGATTTAGAACAGATAAAGCAGAGTCTCTTTTTCTTAATCTCTCTGTTATATACTCTGTTTACAGAAGCTTATGAAGCTCTCTCTTTCTGCTCAGCAGTCAGATATGAATCTCTCTGTATCTTATCATCTTTTTCTAACAAATCTGTTCTCTGTTATTCTGGCTCTCACAGAGTCAGTCAGTGATTCACTCTTCACAGGTCTGTGACTCTCACAGTGATCTGTAAGTAGTGAATGAGAGTCATCAGTTTCTTCAGAGCTAAGAACTTAGAGTCTTGCTCAATGAGCTTGTTCTGCATGTCTTTATTCAGTCTCTTTGTGATTCAAAGGTTGCTTAAGCCAGCGTACGATTACAGGCGTACGCTGGCTTCTTATATATTGTAATATTGTACACTAATTTAATTAGCAGCTGCTATGGCCCCTTTACACTTGTACATGTATGCTAGTAGTTCGGAAGCGGCCGCGGTATTATCTGATGATTGTATGTTCTTCTGAATCACATTCTCTCCCATCAGATTCAGTCACACTCATGTGACCATGTCATACACCCTAGCTTCATGTGGATTAGCTCATCACTAGTGTTTCACAATTATGTAATCTATCTCTGATTCAGCTAGTGTTCTGTGTATACTCTTACAAAGAAACTTTCACTATATTATATCACTTATTCACTAACTTTTCTCATTCTTCAATCATCTTCTTCATTTCATTATCATTGAATGCTATCATTATTCAAGATTTCTACTTCTTCTTCTGTTCAACTCTTTCTATCTGTTTATCTATCACATTGTACATGTTTCTGACAATGGTCTCTTATTCTCACAGTAAGTGTCATTGTAGTACTCATACTGAGCAGTTCATTAACAGTAAGTATAACACATTGTGAAATGTGATCAGAACTTGTTTATCTTCTAACAATTGTCAGAACAACATATTATCATGAATGATGACACATCTTCTTCATCTTCTTATATACTCTTAACTGTTTCTTCTTCTCAGCAGGTTTCTGATTGTATTTTCTGACACAATTTTATATGAATGCAGATACTGATATGTTTGTTTTTATTTATATAGAATCTTCATATGTTGACAGATCTGTGTCTGCTGATGATAGTAAATCTGATATGAAATTCTTGATTGAGAACTTGAAGAATGTGATAATGAAGAAATTACTCATATCATGTGTGACTGAGTCTCTCACATCTCTTCTTATCTCTTCTGCTACTTCTTTCTCTGCTGCTTCTCTCTCTGTTTCTTTCTCTGCTACTTCTCAATCTTCTACACTTGTCTCTGTGTCTGATTCTCCCGCTTCTGCTACCTCTGTTCCTGCAACCTCTACTTCTGCTACTTCTGATTTTACTGTCTCTGTCTTTGTTACTAGCTCTCCCTGTTTCAAGAAGATGTTGTGTAGGCTCAGTGAACTATGTCTCTCAGTATATACACTCTCACTCTTCTTACTGACTCTCAGAACAATTTATTGTATGAAGACTGTGTATAACATAATTATCTAAAGCTCAGTCACAGACACTGATTATTATATTTATTTTAAATATTTATAATGAGACAATTATTCATTTATCTCAGAGAATCATCTCTCTTTTCAACAGTGTTAAGATTATAAGTCTTTTTCTTTTTCATCTTTTCTTTCTGATACTGATTTTCTTATTCTTAGAAGAAATTGTTATGAGTTTTACTGTGCATGAAGTCATGATATTTACAGATATTAAGAAACTTTTTACAATTATAAAGTTTAACATTGCAGAGATATCTGCTCTGATGAATTTCTTTGAAATGATTAATTTATATCAGTCTATTCTCTGATGTCTGTCATTCAACTTTATAATGCAGATGAAAGATATCTGTGTTTTCAGAAATGAGAACACAGATATTGTACTCTTTTACACTCATGAGTGTGAGGCTCATACACCTTGTCTGAGATGTTGTCATGAAAATGAGCTGTTTGCATGCTGTGTTCTGCTTCCTGCATTTCTCTGTATTTCTCTCTCTCTTTCTGAGAAGCCTCATGTGTGTTGTAATTGCATGTACAACTCTAAGATCAGTAAGTGTTTATTCAGTAACTGTTCTTATCTCTGAGTTTGTGATTTTCATATACTAACAATGATTCTTAGTTGCTTCAGTATCAGAGATCATTCTAATCAAAGATGATAATGCTGCTGAGACTACTTCTCTCTGTTCTCAAGCTTCTTCTGTTACTTTCTCTCTCTTCTCTGCAGGGAAGGTTATGCATACATCAGATTGTAAGTGTTCAGTGCTGAGTGACTTTCATCATTGTTCATTCAGTTCTGTGTCTTCTTCTTCTTCTGTCTCTTCTGTCTCTGTCTTCTCTGTTCTGGCTTCTGGTTCTGTGAATCTCACACTCTTCTTCAATTTCTCTATGCATACATATACACATTTCTATATTAACATTCCAGTCAATCTTGCAATAAATGACATTAATGTTGTACACAGAGTGATAGAGAAATCAGAGACATGCACAGTGTTGTTGTAAGAGCAGCTTGTGACTCTTGAATCTCTTGCAGATCTTGAGTTTTGAGATTTCCTTTGTTTTTGATGTTTTTCAGATGATGTGATGTTGAAAATAGATTAAATATGTGATGTATGAAAATGAATGAGATGTGTATGATAATATTTATCTTTTTACAGCTGACTCTTACAGTTGATGATTAATTCATCATCTCTTTTCTTATACTTTTTCTTTATCTGCTAGTCACTACTCTTACACAATCTCTATATAATACAGTGTTCAGTGACTAGGTTCAGTAGCTTTCATCTTTTGTGATTCTGTCTCACACATTATACTGTCTCTCTTCACCTGCTCAGATCACTACAGTGAATAACTTATTAAAACTAATCTCATCTGATCTCTGAGTATTTTCAGAGATTGAGATGACTTAGTCTCACACATTTATAAATGTTTCAGATAGTTTGTTCTCTGTGATCTTCACAATTGAACTGATATAAACAGTTGAATTCAACTCTGAATTCCTTTTTCTTCTGTGACCTGACTTATATGCAAGTCTGTCACTTTAAGACTGCTCTTTATCATGTTGCACCTGCTGTCTGCAGCACATTATCATATGATCAGCTACAGTCTTATCACTTATTAAAGTGTGATATTCACCTGATTTCTTCATTTCTTCTCATTCTTTTCTTATAATTGTGAAAAGATCAGAATAAGTGAGATCATCTGATTTATAAGCATCTATAATTTCTCTTACTTTGTAAGACTTTTTAATTGTAAGTCTCTTCTTTTTCAACACTGATAATAGTGCTGTGAATAATCATAATCTACTTAAGTCTTGCATCTTTGCTTTTATAAGTTATGAATTATTGATTAAGTTGTGTAAGACTCATCTCTCTGATTCTTTCAATGTGTACATTCTCAGAGAATGTGATTTGAGTATCTTATATGACTCAAATCACCTAGATTGGAACTTCTCAGAACTCTCATTATATACAAGAACTCACATTCTTATCTTGAGACTTAATTTCTTAACAAGTGAGTCTCATATTCTTTTTGATTGAATTGCTTGATTCAGAAGTAACTTGTTAGCTTTTGCACATGCATGACTGATCTCTTTCAATCTTGATTCTGTGTCTGTGACTGTTGCATCTGCAACTGCTGTTTCTGCTGTATCTGCAACTGCTGTTTCTGCTGCATCTGCAACTACTGTTCTCTCTCTCACCTTTTTCAAAGCATTCTTCAGAATGCGCGGATGCAATCCATACAACAGGTAGAATGGTGAACACTTGGTGACTGCATGCTGCCGGATTCGCGTGGCTAATAGTGCCTGACTGAGATATTCATTTCATAATCTCATAGGCTTGCTCACTAGATATTTTGTCAGCATATTGCCTAAGATTTTATTCAAGCATTTCATCTTCCTGTTCATCTGTGAATGATATGATATTGTTCTACAATGTCTTGTCTGTAACTGACTCATGAAATGTCTCACTGCTTCTTCTACAAGGTTCACATCATTATCAGTTAGAATCTCACATGGCATTTCATAGTTAATATAGATCTTATCATGTAGAAACTTTGTCATCATCTTCTTCATCATCTCTGAAACTGCTTTCACAACTGGCCAGCCAGTAGTGTAGTCAATAGTAGTAATTATTCATCAATTTTCATTTGACATTCACAGCAATATATCTATGAGGTTCATTTCTCATCATTTGAACAGTTGTATCATACACTTCATCTGATATTGCACTTTCTCATATTCTAATCCTTTCTTAGATTCTTTTGTAACGTGGCAATTTGAGCACTTGTGAGTGTACATCTGAATGTCCTCAGTCATGCTTGATCAGTACACTCTCAGTTTGAGTATATTCATGAGTTCAGAGCTTTCTAAGTGACTGAATTTCTTATGCATGTGAGTTATCAAGTTGTGTTGAAATGAAGATTCTAGATAGAGAGCTTCTATGTATTCTAGATCACAGTAAAGCATAACATTGTTTTTCAATTTTCTCAGCTTGAAGTTCAGAAGCATCTCTTTTACTACTTTCATAAGACACTTATCATCTGACATCTTGTCATTCTTCAAGTGAGAGATTATGATGTTCACTCATTCTGATTTCTTGCATTCTCTCAGTGCATTTAACACAAACATTTCTTGTATCTGATTCACAGAACTCTTATTCATGAAATTGAGTCTGTGACTGATTGTATCAGGTATCACTGCATCTGATTTCTTTCAGTATTTGATATGAAGATTATACACTTGAAACTCTGAGATTCAACATACTAAGTGTTTGAAAGGTTTTATTATTAATTGTAGATAGATGAGACTTTCATGATTCATAATCATTATTGTCATATATCTGTTATTGATATATCTATCTTATAACATCAGCACATGCTTGATTACTAGTAATTTCTTTTCATACACTGAGTAATTGAGCTCAGTGTCTGATAGTTTCCTATCATCATACATCATCAGATGCAGCTTGTCATTCTTACTCATCTGTAGAAGAGTGTCTTCAATAGCTCATTCAGATGCATTCATCTTAATGTAGAAAGATTTATTACAATCTGATTGAATAAGCACTGAGAATGTTATTATATATTCTCTCAGTGTGAGAAAAGCTTCTTCACACACAGCATTTCAGATAATTGAATAAAACTTCTTCTTTCACAGATTTGCATCTGTTTCTCTTAAGAGATCTGAGAGTGATGTAGATATTCATGTGAAATCCTTGATAAATCTGTGATAGTATAAGATCAATTCAAGGAACTGTTGTACATAGTGTACATTTCTCAGCTGTGGTCAATTCACTATGATATTCAATTTCTTCAGAATGAAGTGTATACAGTCATCACTCATCACATGTTCTATGAACTTCAACTCTTTCATTTCAAACACACACTTGATTGATTTGACATAGAGCTTATACTCTGTCAGAGTTATAAGCACTTTATCAAGATACTTCAGATATTCATTGTATGAGTTTGAAAAGACTAGAATGTCATTGAGATATATAAGACATGAGATTTCATTCTGTTTATGAAGAATTGTATTTATCATTATTTAAAAGATGACAGGTGTATTTATCAGACTGAATAATATTACTAGAAATTCAAACTTCTCTCATTGCATATTAAATATGATTTGTGAGACTGACAGTTCATCTACACAGATCTGTCAGTATTCTGAGAGAAGATCAATCTTTGATAGATATCAGGCATTTTTAACTGTATTCAACTATTATTGAATCTGTGGCAGTGAATATTCATTCTTGATCATAAGCTTGTTAAGTGTTTGATAATCAATACACATCTATCACTCTTCATCTGTCTTTTTCATGAATAGAACTGGAAAGCCTCATGTGCTTGATGAGAGTTATATGAAATCATGTTCTAGAAGGTCTGTGATCTGACACTTCTGTTCTTCAAGATATGTTTATGACAGAAGATACACATTCTGATTGACTGGTTTTATGTCTCTCATGTCAATCTCATGTACAAATCCTTATTTCAGCAGTAATTTCAGTGAAAGATCTGTTTAAAAGACCTTTCTATACTTCTTCAGAAGCTTCTTCATACACTTATTCTTCTGCATATTCTTTATCTTGGTTTTCTCTGCTTCTGAGTCCTGTATAACATACAGAATGCTTTCAGATGAGATCTTGTAAATTATTCTCTTTACTTGTTAATGTGTAAGCAGATTTAATCCTTCTATATCAGAGATGTGAAATGTTCTTCTCATATCAGTTGATAGAATTGTATGAACCATTTTCTTTCTATCAGTCAACTGCATATAGTATGTACATCATTGAATCTGTGAATTGAACCTTTGAAATCAATTGAGTCTGAGAATAAGGTTATATTTCACATTCTGCAGCTCTCACACTCAAATATAGCAAGATCATTCTTTAAAGTGCAAGAAAACTCTTACTTTTGCAGGTAATATCAGATATCAGTTATCAGATAATCTTATACATCAGAGATTCTTCACTCAGCAGATCTTTTTCAATCTTCAGATCATATAATTATCAATATATTATGTAGAAGCTTCTGTGTCTGCTAACACTTTTACAGTCATCTCTCAATTCTTACTCAAGTGTTCTCTATACATTAATATTTCAAGTCTCAAGACATTGAGATGAGTGTTCACTTCATTCTCATCTGCATCTTATTCAGAAGCCTGCTTCTTCTTTACATTTGCAGAATTCAGAGAGTTATCTAACACAGACATCTCTTTCACTTTGAAGACTTTTTATAGAATATCAGTGAGTGTCTTTGAGCTCACTGATTCTGCTAGTTTTTTAACTCTCTTACTTCTCTTGACTGTGTATACTGAGTGCAATCTTTTGCATCATGATTTTGATGTCTGCAGTTGAAGTAAGCTCAATGCTTATAATATCAAGGTTTTCACTCAGAGAATCTCTTTTTCAGAGAATTCAGTGCTTTAGTGATAACATTCAGATCTAGATTCATTGCATCTGAGTGTGTGACTTGTATCATAGAAGTCTGATTATCTGTTCTCTGCTGAGACATACTTAATTGCAGTATTTTCTATTACAATTGACTCACTTGTTTCTGTATAATAAGAATGTTATATACTTTCTTCACTGTGCCTGGTTATGAGATTAAGCATTTTTATTCTACTCTCAACTCAGATGTAAGATCATGAATGAAGATCTGTAAACAGAAAGATGTTGAAAGCTCTTCATTCAATACAAGATAGTGTAAGCTGAAGTGTGTGAAGTATAATGTAAGATTACTCACTTGTCTACACTCAGTGAAGTGTTTGTAACACTTATCTTATACATTCACTTTCTCAAAGTTGTGCAAGATTCATTTGAAAAACTCATTTCATGTTTATGAAAATGAATATTACTCTGAGTCTGTGAAATTCATCTTTTCATCAGTTATTCATAATGACTTTGCTTTTTCATGTAGAAATATAGCAGATCTTAAGACTTGTTGAAATTTTATTAACTGTCTGTCTGTGAGTTCATATTCAATCTGATAATATAATTACATCTGACTTAGTCAGCTGATTGCAGCATCATTTTTTCAGTTGCTATTGAAACTTGATAGCTCTAGCAGATCTTCTGACTTAATATATTTCATACTTGAATTCTCATTCTATGCAGCAGTCTCTGATGATGTGTACACTTCTGAAGAGATTGTGAACAATTGTGATGAGATCTTCAGGTTTGACATAGTTATCTGTCTGTGTAAATATTTGATCTTTTGCTGCAGGTCTAAGATCTGGTTTTCTCTATTCTTATTGATGATAGCAATTGTATTGATGAAGCTCTTTATAGTGAATGCTTAATCTGCAGTGAATGCTAATTGTTGTTTGACTTTCACCTCAGTCTGTCACTGCATACACAAGGCCTCAATTTCATTTAGAATTCTTGTATGCATATGAAGCTTTGATTCTGATTCAGTGATTTCAGCTGCTTTTCTTACTGCTTTGAGTAAACTCTCTGAGAGGTTCTGCATATCTTTCAGTTCAGGTAGCAGAGAAGAGTGTTGTTTGTATCAGCTAGAGAAGATATTCATTTCAGTGATTTCTCATTAATTGTATAATGTCTATCATTATATCACTGTGTTATTATATCAGTATATCATTCTATCACTATATCATTATATGATTTCTGTTATCATTGTATAACTCTGATAATGGTCACTTCTCTCTTTTATCTCTTTGAGTGAAGAGCAGTCTTCTTTGAATCTGATTCACTGCTTTCATCTCTTTTCTCACATCTCATCTGTTCACATACATGGCATTCGCCTGGGCATGAAGTTTTCCCTTAACAAGCAAAGCAGCAGTATCAATCAGATGCTCTTTCACTCACTGCTCTTTATACACTATCTTTTGAGACATTCTAGAACTACACTGACATGATAACTATGAATTGCTTTATAGACAGAATTATCACACTCTGAAGAAGCCTGTACTTCTCATTGGTTTTTAGACATGCTATCAGATGTGATTCAAAGGTTGCTTAAGTCAGCATATGATTACAGGTGTACACCGGCTTCTTATATATTGTAATATCATATGCTAATTTAATTAGCGGCTGCTATGGCCCCTTTACACTTGTACGCGTACGCTAGTAGTTCGGAAGCGGCCGCGGTATTATCCGACGGTCGTACGTTCTTCCGAACCACATCTTTATAAACATCATCATTCAGATCTTGTTTCAGAGCTCTGTTTTCACAGACTCTAATTCATATCATAATTTCATGAAGTGCTGTGAGTAGTCTTCATCAGATTTCTCATCTCTTTTTCTAATATTAGTGATCACAGCTCAGGTGTTCTCTGTTCAGCTCACAGAGTCTCTCAACTTGTTCTCTAGATAGATCTTAAGAACAGATTATCAGAATCTCTTATAATCATTCTCTAGATAATTCAGTCAGTTCTTGACTTCAGTGTAATAGAGGCCTGTCATTACATAGATAATAGCTTCTTCATCTTTCATATTATACAGCTGAACTTGTAAGTCAATTTCAAATACAAACTCACAAAAGCTTTTATAGATTGTGATTCAATAGATAATCTTAAGTGATTACAGCTTAAGAAAGTTTCTTTTCAGTTCATAAGTATCTCTGAAGATTATGTCTAGAGACTCAGTTTGAGAATGTTTGCAGACAGTAAGCATTTCTTGTAGAAAAATAGCTTGATTCTGTGAAAGATACTCAAGAATATTCTTTACTGAGATTAATTTATTTATGAGTTTGAAGAGTTTCTCTGTCTGAGATGCAGAGAATAATGTCTCATGAGTGATTGATAAGTTCTCTGAGACTTCTTTTACAGAGATTATTCATGATTCAGATGACTACTTCTGAATGCCTGCAGTAGAGTTTACAGAGATTGAAGCATATGAGTTTCTAGTTCTTTCAGTCATAACAGGCAGTTGCTGACTGACTGAGCTTGAAATGTAAGAATAAGTGCTCACAGATGATTATTCAGGTGTTTACAGCTTAGCATGATATGTACTGTTAACTACTAGAAGTATTCACAGTAGAAAGATAAAATGTAGAAGTCAAATATATAATAGCATTCAAGCTGAGTTATGAATAGTATTCATGAACTCCAGTCTATATAGTTATGTGTAGCCAAGGGCCGCTAGCCCTATTGATTACGCGAGAGATAGGAATAGAGGTAAAGAATCCGTGAGAAGCGGGATTTCTTACAATTGCAGTTTCACATAACTCATTGCTTTCATGCAGATGATTTCATCTCATTTAAACTGATTTTCAATCACTCTATGATATCATGCAGATGTATTATAGAAAGATCTGATTGATGAATATGAGAACTCTGCTTCTATATAAGATCAGCAGATTACTCTTTCTTAGCAATGAGATGCTGCTGAGGTATCACTTCAGCTATTCTCACTTATGAAATGAGAGAAGAGTATCTGCTCATTGTCTATATAGAATAGCTAAATACTGACTCCTTATCAAAGAAGTCAGTAATTTGTCTTTTTCTTCTACTGAAATATATATAAGAGTTACTATGTGTCTTATACAATCTTCTTAGTATACTAAGTATCATATCTGTGATATTCTCACAATAATCTTGTAGCCTATGAGCTCACTATTTAAGCAAGATAGTCAAGCTCACTTATACAGCTTTTCAAACAACTACTTCTACATAATGCTGTTAACTAGTCATCACTTCGGTTCCGCCATATTACAATATCAGATCAAAGAGATTATGAACTTAGAGAAGTAAGATTATAAGCTCTGATTCAAGATTCAGTGATAAGAATATTCTGATAGAATAAATAAGTTTACTTAAAAATTATTCAGATAGATAAGATATCTACAGAAGCTGAGATATGATTTTTATACTATAAATTCTGATAAGTCAGAATAATACAGTCTTTACTAAGAATCTGATTATAATAAAGATATTAACACTGTTATTTATAAACTCTAGTCTATAAGATGATAAGTTTCTACTGAAATGAACAGTCTGCAGTGTACATAAGAAAAGAAGAAATTATATTCTCATTAAAGCTAAAAAATAAGAAAATAAACAGAACTGTGAACACAATTTAGAGATTAATAAAGAAAAAATAAAGAAAACTTATACTCATATTCTTAATATTCATGATACTTAACTCTCTCACAACTATCAATTTTTCTCTTTAAAGAAGCAGAGAGTATTATGTCTATGATACAGATAATTATTGTATTTAATATAAAGATTATCAGAAATGCACAGACTTCAGAAGAGTCAGATATCAGAGTGCATGTAGTTACAGCAGAGTCTTAAGAGCTGGCTATCTGTATATATGATCAGATATTTCTTATAAAGCTATATCTGCTCTCTCAGTTGTACTTAGACTGACCGTGTGACCGTGTCTGAGACCAGGACCAAACTTTACAGTTATCATGTTGCCTAAAAGCATTACTTCTGGTCATGGTTTGTGTTCATCACATTAATTCCAAATCACGTTATTTCAAATATTAAAGGTTTCAGATTCACTTTTCAAATAAAAATCTAGTTCTGAATAAAGAAGATGTTTGAATTCTTAGTCACATTTTCATTCTGATTCTATTATTGAGAATGGCATTAAATGAAATCATGAAATCACTTCTCACTTACATAATATCATAACATAGTGCTCATTTGTTGAAAATTCAACAGAGAGTGTTACTAAATATCATTACTTTTCTGAACACAGATCATAATTCATATAATTTTAATTATGAAAAAAACATAAAATATAAAAAAAAACAAAAAACAAAAAACAAAACAAACATAAGAAAAAATCACATTAAAAAAAAAAAAAAAAGAAAAGAAAAAGAAAAAAACAAAAAATAAAAACAAAAAAAATCAAGATCACAGAGCTGCAGCACTCTCAAAATACTCACTTCTCAGAGTCTTCACAATGTTCATTATCAACTGTGTATCTCTCATAGTAAGAATAACACAGCTGCAATGAGTCATTGCCTTAACATTATCTAACAAATAATCAGTATATATCTGTATAAATGTGAATAATTAGAAAATATACACTTAAAAAGTGTGACCAGGGTGGACTCTGCTGTCACTTAAATGACATCAAGAGCAGAATGCTGAAATTGATGATTTCTCTCATCAATTTCACAGACAAGATGTGTGAAGATGATCTTGAGAAATATAAGATTCTCTGACTTCTGATAAAAATGAATCTCACAGAGAGACTCTATTTTCATGATATCAGAGACTGAGTGTTATCAAAAAGCATTACTTTCATGCAATGCACATGCACTTACTGCAGTGATTCACTCTCTGTGCATGTGACTGAGAGTTGCAGCTTTCTCACATCACACAGCTCTCTCTGAGATGCTACTGTCAGTTTGCAACTCACACAGTCTCTCAGTTCAGCATGTGCTGTGTGTATACAGCTCTGCATGCTGAGGCTGTGTTGGTCATTATGGCCTGGTATGATACTCACTTTTCACAAGCCATGTTTCATTTGAGAGGGGGGGGGAAGACATGACTGTTGTTTTATTGAGAAGGAGATGAATAATTAGTATTATTAAATTATTTTGATTCATCTGCATTTAAAATTTGATTAGTTTATACTCTTCAATTTGAGGGTTTCTATGAGTGTTTTAATAGTTTTCATACCAGCTTGAACTTAGTGATGAGTTGAAGAAGAAGAGAAAAGAGAGAAGAAAGAAATGAGAATAACTTATCTTTATAATATGAAAACAGAGAATCACTGCAATCATTCTTTCTAGCAACAAAGATCTGTTTTCTGCATGTATCTCTGATATAGATTATATGATAAATGCATACAAAGAATATCAATAGTGCATGCATTGAATGAAGATAATGTTGCTATGCAATACTGTAGCCGTTTCTGTACATCTCTGAAAGCTGTTAATAGTTTCTTTGTCTCTTTATATTTGATAAGTCAATAATATATTCTGATGCACTTCTTCTTTCATCATCATTATCATCATTATCATCATTATCATCATCATCATCATTATCATCATTATTATCATTATCATCATTATCATCATTATCATCATCATCATCATCATTATATCATTGCCTGTCTTCACTCTCTCTCAACACTTATTAAAATCAATCATGTCATCCCTCTTCAAATATTCTGTGGTTCTGCGGACCATCAAGGCGCGTGAGCGCTGTCACAGATTGAAGAGAGAGAAGAAGAAGATGTTCAAGTGTGAGAAGACAGATCATAAGACATATTATGATGCCTTGAAGAGGCTCTGCAAGAAAGCAGAATAATAACAATTTTAAGTAATACTTCTGATAGATTTAGACTGAACTAAGTATAGAAATAATGCAGATAATACCGCCTGTGAGAGATTGAAAAAGAAGACAGTAAAGAGTCTCATACAGCAGTGATGAGATCAGGAGAAGTTCTGAGAATGATTTAAGATCAAGATGAAGAGAGAGAGAAAGAAGAAGAGTGTTGCTGTAAATAAGCAGTAGCAGAAGAAGATTGAGAAGATATTGAAGTGAGAGACAAAGAAGTCAAAACTGGTAAGTTTTTATTGAGAGATAATAATTTTTGATAATACTTCTGTTCTCTAATTGATTAGCAGAAGCTGACAGAGAAGAAGAGGATTGAGGCCTTGTTCAGATCTCAAATGTGCTTCATGATTCAGGATATTAAGGAGGCAGCCCTGCTCTCTGAGCATGTCAATCTGCTTGCTGCTGAGGTGAAACCTGAGACAGCAGACCAGAAAATGCGGGATTTTGAGATGCAGATTGACCTGACTGAGAAGAAGCAGTGAGAACCCTTCTCTGAGAAGGCAGTGAAGAGAGATTTTGAGATGATTATCATCTCAGATGAGAAGAAGAAGAAGAAGAAGAAGAAGAAGAAGAAGAAGAATGAGAAGTGAATTGTAAAGAATGATAAGAAGAATGAGAAAGAGAAGAAGTAGATTTTTTTCTTTTTATATTAGTTAGTTATAAGTTTAAGTTTTTAATTATTAATAATTAAAATTGATTTTGAGTTTTCAAAAATTATTGTACAAGTTGTAATCAAGTCAGGAATGATATATATATATATATATATTTAACTATCATGATTCACAAATCACTATAATGTATAAGTATCAACATTTTTTCAACATTAATATTCACAATATTAATATATTTTTAATGATATCATCTGATAATGCAATTTGATAACACTCTCTTTCATAATATTAATATATTTCAAGAAATATGACAGAGATTAATCAAGATTATTTGTTTACTTTTATACATCAATGATATTCAATCTGAGTTAGTACTAAAATTATAACTAAGCTAAGAAATAAGATTATTTTCTCTTATATTAATTCTTCTTACACACATCAGTGATCAGTTATTGAAAATAAATTATTATCTTTCTTAAATTATTATCATGTCTTCTGAATTCACTTCTTTCACTTCTTTTACTTCTATTGAAGATTTACAAACTCTTTAAGAAATTACTGTGAATTATAAAGTCTATGTTATTTACAATTCAACACAGAATGCTCTCTTTCAATTATGATGAATAATCACTTCATTCTTCATATCTGATTTCAGGTCATGAAATTTATGAAAAACTCAACACAAATATTGAGATGAACTATGAAATAATTATCAACAGATTGTATTGTAGATTACTGAAGAGTCATCTCTTTGCTACAATCACTGCAACTTTATTCAGAAACATTCATCATAAACTGATCATGACTCTGAAGGAATTTTCTGATATCTGAAGTTATCAGAATGCAGACAATAAAAGAAAAATAATCAGAAAATTACTACTGAGCTGGTAAGTTACTCTATCAGATAATGATTTTTGATAATGCTAACTTTTTAATTTGAAGAAAATCATGTGAAAATGACTCTGTATCAGTACTCTGATTTCACAACTCTCATCTGATAACTTCTGTGAATAATTACTTTGCATGTATATATCTCTGAATCTTTCTCTTTGATCAATTGAAAACTCTGAATTCTGAACACTTCTTCAAATGCTTAATTTAAATCTTCATATTTCACATCAATTCTGTCTTCAGTTTAATCTTGAGACACACTACAAAGTTAATATACAATATCTAGAATCAGAGTTGAAGAATTATTGAAGAGTGTCTCTCACAGTGAATGCATGAACTAGTACAAACAATCTTGCATTTATAAGAGTTATATATTATTACATTGATGAGAACTGAACTTATTAAGAGACATTAATTGAATTTGAATCATTGATCAGTAGTCATACTGAGGATTATATAACAGAGATATTAATAACTGTGATTAAAAATGACTATTAAGATATTAGTCTCAGTCTTCTTACAATTACAACTGACAATGCTGTGAATAACTACACTATGATGAAGAGCTTGAAGCAAAAATTGACTTTGCATTTCTAGAATGATAAACAAGATCATATTCTCTGTATTACTCATGTGATTCAACTTGTAATACAAACACTGATAAAGAATCTTAACATTGAGATGAAGAATAATGAGATGACTGATTCTTGAGATGAGAATGAGATGAAAGTGATTACTCAAGTAACTTTTACATCTACTTTATAA
>NW_003101672.1:820471-824033 GCF_000003855.2 Blastomyces gilchristii SLH14081
AACAAATCAGTCACATCACTGAATATGATACAGAATATTAGAACACAGTGAAGTTTAATATATAAGATAGCTGTTCAGACTCTTCAATTATATCAGATGATTGATCATTGAGTGTAACACTCTGATCAGAAAAAGATTCAGATATTGAAACTTTCTGATATGAAGTGAACTCAGTTGAAATATGTGATTGATTTACTGTTTCAGTTTTATAAGACAATAAAGACAGTCTCAATCACTCATACACCAATGCTGCAGTCAGCCTGGTGAGTGTATAACAGTTTATTTACTTATCTTAAGAAGCAGTTAAATCACTCAAAAAGAAATTCAGTCTGAGATAATGCTATAGTGCAGGCTATTGTTGCTGTAAGGAATAAACTGATATATTACTACAGCAAAACAGAACAATCTTTTGCAGAGTACTATACTGTAGCAGCTCTACTAGATTTCTCTCATCAAGTTAATATCTACACTTCTTAAGATTGAACAGAGAAGAAATGAGACTCATATGTCAAATTAGCCTGAGACTACTACAATGCTAACTATCAGAGATTTGAATGAGCAGATGTTCAAGATGTGAAGACAGTGAAATACAATTCTCTAATAAGTAACAATCTTTGATAATACTTCATATCACATAGAACTATAATACTAACTTTGAAACAGAACTTACATATATTGATTGTAACTGAAAATCAGACAAAACTACATGCTTATAAAACTGAATTTGACTGCTATCTTCAAGATGATTCAACAAATTTACACATCAAATCAATTCTAGAGTTATAAAAAATTGTTGAGAGTACATATTCAACTGTTGCACTGATAATGTGTGATATTCTGACAATTTCATTGATAGAGGTGAGAATGAAGTGAAAGTTCAACTCAAGTTGAGATATTTGTCACTATCATTGAGGACAATTACAAGGAGAAACAATCAAGAAACTCATGATTGTAAAACATGGAATTATCAGACAGTTTAATACCTCTGATCACAGTATATCAGAGAAGTATAGTTTTCATGAGAAAGTGAAGAATAAACTTGTATAAGAATGTATTTAGTTGTTTCATGAGCATTATCAATAATCATTACCAAATTCTGATTATATAAGCAATCACTGAATGAACTGAATGAGACTGATTTTGATCTTCAGTCTCAGTCTCATTCTGATTTTGAAAGAATGATCATCTTTCACAGTTTATTCTGGAAAATTACTCTCATTTCACTGTTCTTGAATTAAATCTGGTCATTTTTCACATCATTTCTCTCAGAAATGATCCATTTTCAGATTTTTTTGAGACTTGGTCCTGGTGGGACTCATGCCAAGAAATGTATGAGACCAGATCAAATGGGACCAAATGTGAAATTCATGGTCCCGCCGGCCAGTCTAGTTGTACTGAAGTATTCAGCTCAGAAATAATTAAGATATGAAGAGAGAGCTCATCTGTTCAGATTAACTCTCATCACAAATTTATAACATTTACATTGTCTTGATTACTCAGATTTTACAGATACTCAGAGACTCATCTCTTATTAATAATAAGATTGTGAAAATGTGCTGCAGTGTGAGAATCATTGATGAGAAACCTAGACATATTTGTATATATCTGATCAGAGATTGTGTGAGTAGAGAGAAGATAATTATAGACCTGTGAGACTGCAGAAGACACTGATAACACTGAGAGCTTCACAAAAACTGTCAGCTAGAATCTGTAAGAAATTACTTGTAAGAAGACTTACAGTAAAGAAGAAGACTACACTACTTGAAGTCAGAGACTGATCTGAGAGAGATAGAGAGTTAGCTACTAATCTGAAGATTGAGTATGATAGTGAAGCTGAAGAGAATGAAGATATAATTATAAATAACAGCATCTCTGCTTCATCAGCCAGTAAAAAGTGATTAAAGAAGTTGTGAGAACACTCACAAGAAGCTCAGTAGTAGACTGACTATGTGACCGTGTCTGAGACCAGAACTAAACTTTACAGTTATCATATTGTCTAAAAGCATTACTTCTAATCATGATTTGTATTCATTACATTAATTTTAAATCACATTATTTTAAATATTAAAGGTCTCAGATTCACTTTTCAAATAAAAATCTAGTTCTGAATAAAGAATATATTTGAATTCTTAGTCACATTTTCATTCTGATCTCATTATTGAGAATAACATTAAATAAGACTATAAAATCACTTCTCACTTACATAATATCATAATATAGTGCTCATTTGTTGAAAATTCAATAGAGAGTATTATTAAATATCATTACTTTTCTAAACACAGATTATAATTCATATAATTTTAATTATAAAAAAAATATAAAATACAAAAAAAAAATAAAAAACAAAAAACAAAACAAAAACAAGAAAAAATCAGAATGAATAAAAAAAAAAAAGAAAAGAAAAAGAAAAAAATAAAAAATAAAAATAAAAAAAATCAAGATCACAGAGCTGCAGTATTCTTAAAATACTCACTTCTCAGAGTCTTTACAATATTTATTATTAATTATATATTTCTTACAGTGAGAGTAACATAGCTGTAATGAGTCATTATCTTAATATTATCTAATAAATAATCAGTATATATCTATATAAATGTGAATATTTAGAAAATATACACTTAAAAAGTGTGGTCAGAGTGAACTCTGCTGTCACTTGAATGATATCAAGAACAGAATACTGAAATCAATGATTTCTCTCATTAATTTCATAGATAAGACAGATGAAGATAATCTTGAGAAATATAAGATTTTCTGACTTCTGATAAAAACAGATCTCACAGAGAGACTCTATTTTTATAATATCAGAGACTGAGTATTATTAAAAAGTATTACTTTCATGCAATGTATATATACTTACTGTAACAATTCACTCTCTGTGCATGTGACTGAGAGTTGCAGCTTTCTCACACTGCACAGCTCTCTCTGAAATACTGACACTGATTTACAACTTATATAGTCTCTCAGTTCAGCATGCACTGTGTATATACAGCTCTGTATACTGAGACTGTATTGATTATTATGACCTGGTATGATACTCACTTTTCACAGACTATGTTTTGTTTGAGAGAGAGAGAGAAAGATGTGACTGTGATTTTATTAAAAGAAGATAAATAATTAATAATATTAAATATAATTTAATTCTTCTATATTTAAAATTTAATTAGTCTATACTCTTTAATTTGAGAGTTTCTAGAAGTGTTTTAATAGTTTTCATATCAGCTTGAATTTAGTGATGAGTTGAAGAAGAAGAGAAAAGAGAGAAGAAAAAAATGAGAATAACTTATCTTTATAATATGAAAACAGAGAATCACTGTAATCATTCTCTCTAGTAATAAAGATCTGTTTTCTGCATGTATCTCTGATATAGATTATATGATAACTGCATACAAAGAATATCAACACTGTATGTATTAAATGAAGATGATGTTACTATGTAACACTGTAGCTGTTTTTATATATCTCTGAAAGCTGTTAATATTTTCTTTATCTCTTTATATTTGATAAGTCAGTAATATATTTTAATACACTCTCTCTTTCATTATTATTATTATTATCATCATTA
>NW_003101672.1:824133-845078 GCF_000003855.2 Blastomyces gilchristii SLH14081
CATTATCATCATCATCATCACTATCATCATCATTATTATTATATCATTATATCACTATATATATCATTTCTGACTGTCTCTTCTGCCTTCATCTCTCTTCAATACTTACTGAAATTAATTATATTATCTCTCTTCAAATATTCTGCGGTTCTGCAGATCATCAAGGCGCGTGAGTATTATCACAGATTGAAGAGAGAGAAGAAGAAGATATTTAAGTAAGAGAAGACTGATCACAAGGCATATTATAATATCTTGAAAAGACTTTATAAGAGAGTAGAATAATAACAATTTTAAGTAACACTTCTGATAGATTTAGACTGAACTAAGTATAGAAATAATGCAGATGATACTGTCTATGAGAGATTAAAGAAGAAGATAGTGAAGAGTCTTATACAGTAGCAGTGAGATCAGAAGAAGTTCTGAGAATGATTTGAGTTTAAAATAAAGAGAGAGAGAGAGAAAAAGAGTGTTACTATAAATAAGTAGTAATAGAAGAAGATTGAGAAAGTGTTGAAGTAGAAGATAAAGAAGTCAAAACTGGTAAGTTTTTTATTTATTAAGAGATAATAATTTTTGATAACACTTCTGTTCTCTAATTGATTAGCAGAAGCTGACAGAGAAGAAGAGAATTGAGATCTTATTCAGGTCTCAAATGTGCTTCATGATTCAGAATATTGAGAAGGCAGTTCTACTCTCTGAGCATGTCAATCTGCTTATCACTGAGATGAAACCTGAGGCAGCAGATCAGAAAATGCGGGATTTTGAGATACAGATTAATCTGGCTAAGAGAGAGTAGCAGAAATTCTTCTCTGAGAAGGCAGTGAAGAGAGATTTTGAAATAATTATCATCTCAGATAAGAAGAAGAAGAAGAAGAAGAAAAAGAAGAAGAAGAAAAATGAGAAGTGAATTATAAAGAATGATAAGAAGAATAAGAAAGAGAAGAAGTAGATTTTTTTCTTTTTATATTAGTTAGTTATAAGTTTAAGTTTTTAATTATTAATAATTAAAATTGATTTTAAGTTTTCAAAAATTATTGTACAAGTTGTAATCAAGTCAGAAATGATATATATATATATATATATTTAACTATCATGATTCACAAATCACTATAATGTATAAGTATTAACATTTTTTTAATATTGATATTTATAATATTAATATATTTTTAATGATATTATCTGATAATATAATTTAATAACACTCTCTTTCACAATATTAATATATTTCAAGAAATATGACAGAGATTAATTAAGATTATTTATTTACTTTTATACATCAATAATATTCAATCTGAGTTAGTACTAAAATTATAACTAAGCTAAGAAACAAGATTATTTTCTCTTATATTAATTCTTCTTACACACATCAGTGATCAGTTATTGAAAATAAATTATTATCTTTCTTAAATTATTATTATATCTTCTGAATTCACTTCTTTCACTTCTTTTACTTCTATTGAAGATTCATAAACTCTTCAAGAAATCACTGTGAATCACAAAGTCTATATTATTTACAATTTAACACAGAATGCTCTCTTTTAATTATAATGAATAATTACTTCATTCTTCACATCTGATTTCAGATTACAAAATTTATGAAAAACTCAACACAAATACTGAGATAATCTATAGAATAATTATTAACAGATTATATTATAGATTACTGAAGAGTCATCTCTCTGCTACAATCACTGTAACTTCATTCAGAAATATTCATCATAAACTGATTATAACTCTGAAGAAATTTCTTAACATCTGAAGTTATCAGAATGCAGATAATAAAAGAAAAATAATCAGAAAATTACTACTGAGCTGATAAGTTACTCTATCAGATAATAATTTTTGATAATACTAACTTTCTAATTTGAAGAAAATCATGTAAAAATAATCATATATCAGTACTCTGATTTCATAACTCTCATCTGATAACTTCTGTAAATAATTACTTTATATGTATATATCTCTGAATCTTTCTCTTCAATTAATTGAAAACTCTGAATTCTGAACACTTCTTTAAATACTTAATTCAAATCTTCATATTTCATATCAATTCTGTCTTCAGTTCAACCTTGAGATACACTACAAAGTCAATATACAATATCTAGAATCAGAGTTGAAGAATCATCAAAGAGTGTCTCTTACAGTGAATGTATAAACTAGTACAAATAATCTTACATTTATAAGAGTTATATGTTATTACATTGATGAGAACTGAACTTATCAAGAGATATTAATTGAATTTGAATCATTAATCAGTAGTTATACTGAGAATTATATGACAGAGATATTAATAACTGTGATTAAAAATGACTATTGAGATATTAGTCTCAGTCTTCTTATAATTACAACTGATAATGCTGTGAATAACTACACTATAATGAAAAGCTTAAAGTAAAAATTGACTTTGCATTTCTGAAATGATAAACAAGGTTATATTCTCTGCATTACTCATGTGATTTAACTTGTAATATAAACACTGATAAAGAATCTTAACATTGAGATAAAGAATAATGAGATGACTGATTCTTGAGATGAGAATAAGATGAAAGTGATTACTCAAGTAACTTTTACATCTACTTTGTAAAAGATAATGTTTTTTAACAACACTTTTTAATATTACTTTTTAATAATACTTTTTGATAACACTACTGTTAATTTTGAATAGATTGACTAATAATTTAAATATCATAGATTCAAAACATTATTAATGTAATTTGTATCTTCTCTAAACAATAACAATAATTTCATAATATTTAACAAATAAATAAATCAGTTATATCTAGACTGGCTGCTGAGATCATGAATTTCACATTTGATTTCATTTGATCTGATCTCATACATTTCTTGGCGTGAATCCCGCTGGGACTGGCTATCAAAAAAACATGTAAAGTGACTATATATCAGATCTTAAAATGAAACTATGACTTGAAAAAAATGAGAAAGTGATCTCATTTAATCTCATTTAGTCTCATTCTTGATATAAAGTTACTATTTTTAGACATTTTAAGGTTTTTTTTAGACTATTTTTAATTTTTTAAAAAGTAATGCTTTTTGATAACACTTAAATGAGATTTAAAGTCATTTAAAGCAATAAAAATAATTTAAATTGAGAAGTGAAAATCATGATCTCATTTGAAAAATGTGATAAGAGTAGACAGTAAGTCTCACTGAGACAGTATGAAATCACTATCTAATGTTAAAACTGTGTAATGAGATCAGTTGAATTGATAATGAGACTATTAAAAAATCTGGTCCTGGTCTCAGACATGATCACACGGTCAGTCTAGTTATATCACTGAATATAATACAGAATGTTAGAACATAGTAAAGTTCAATATATAAAATAACTATTCAGACTCTTCAATTGTATCAGATAATTGATCATTGAGTGTAATACTCTGATTAAGAAAAGATTCAGATATTGATACTTTCTGATATAAAGTGAACTCAGTTGAAATATGTAATTGATTTACTGTTTCAGTTTTATAAGATAATAAAGATAGTCTCAATCACTTATACATCAATACTGCAGTCAGTCTGATAAGTGTATAACAGTTTATTTACTCATCTTAAGAAGCAGTTAAATCACTTAAAAAGAAATTCAGTCTGAGATGATGCTATAGCACAGGCTATTATTACTGTAAGAGATAAACTGACATATTACTACAGTAAAACTGAACAATCTTTTACAGAGTACTATGCTGTAGCAGCTCTACTAGATTTCTTTCATTGAGTTAATATCTACACTTCTCAAGATTGAACAGAGAAGAAATGAGACTTATATGTTAAATTAGTCTGAGACTACTACAATATCAACTATCAGAGATTTGAATAAGCAGATGTTTGAGATATGAAGACAGTGAAATATAATTCTCTAGTAAGTAATAATCTTTGATAACACTTCATATTTCATAGAACTATAATACTAACTTTGAAACAGAACTTGTATACATTGATTATAACTGAAAATCAGATAAAACTATATACTTGTAAAACTGAATTTCACTGCTATCTTCAAGATAATTCAACAAATTTACACATTAAATCAATTCTACAGTTATGAAAAATTGTTAAGAGTATATATTCAACTGTTGTACTGATGATATATAATATTCTGATAATTTCATTGACAGAGATGAGAATGAAGTGAAAGTTCAACTCAAGTTAAGATATTTATCACTATTATCAGAGACAATTACAAGAAGAAATAATCAAGAAACTCATGATTATAAAACATAGAATTATCAGACAGTTTAATACCTCTGATCACAGTATATCAGAGAAGTGTAGTTTTCATGAGAAAGTAAAGAATAAACTTATACAAGAATATATTTAGTTGTTTCATAAGCATTATTAATAATTATTATCAAATTCTGATTATATAAGCAATCACTGAATGAACTGAATAAGACTGATTTTAATCTTCAGTCTCAGTCTCATTCTGATTTTAGAAGAATGATTATCTTTCACAGTTTATTCTGAGAAATTACTCTCATTTCACTGTTCTTGAATTAAATCTGGTTATTTTTCACATCATTTCTCTCAGAAATGATTCATTTTCAGATTTTTTTAAGACTTGATTCTGATGAGACTCATGTCAAGAAATGTATAAAATCAGATTAAATGAAATTAAATGTGAAATTCATGATCTCACTGACCAGTCTAACTGTGTCTAAGATCAGAATCAGAATATTTAATAATTTTATTATTAATTCAACTAATCTTATTACACTATTTTAACATTAAATAGTAGTCTTATACTGTCTCAGTGAAACTTACTGTCTACTCTTATTATATTTTTCAAATAAGATTATGATTTTCACTTCTCAATTTAAATTATTTTTATTACTTTAAATGACTTTAAATCTTATTTAAGTGTTATCAAAAAGTATTACTTTTTAAAAAATTAAAAACAGTCTAAAAAAAACCTTAAAATGTCTAAAAATAGTAACTTTATATTAAGAATGAAACTAAATGAAATCAAATAAGATTACTTTCTTATTTTTTCTAAGTTATGATTTCATTTTAAGATCTGATATATAGTTACTTTGTATGTTTTTTTAATAATTAGTCTCAGCAGAATTCATATCAAGAAATGTATGAGATCAGATTAAATGAGACTAAATGTGAAATTTATGATTCTGATAATCAGTCTATTCAAAGATAAAGTGACTTGATTACATTCTTATAATACTGATAGAATCATAATACTTAGTTAATTTTAATAGATGCTTTTAGAATCTCAACAATGAGATTATAAAGGATTTGAGATATGCAAGGAAAACTGCAATCTGTTAATCAATTGATATGAAAAAGAAGTCATTCTTCTTATAAATCTGAGAGATTTTTACAGTGAATAGAGCTTGTTTTCTTTCTTAATGTTTGAACACCTCTATAACACTGTGATAATGTATATTGACTGATTCCATATTTTTTAGCAGTCTCAGTATAATTAGGAATCAATTGTGTGTTCAAATCATCAATTGCTGCTTGTATAACTGCTTCATGGTGCATGTTGTGAGTGTTTGAAGATGGATGAAAAAATGAAGATTGGGCGGGCGTTGGGTGTACGCGGGCGTTGGGTGGTTGATTACGTTATCACTAGAAAAACGAACATATGTAACTTCGGATACCTCCAATCCAAGCATCGTGATCATTTAAATGCCTCGGTGGGACGTCAATCGATAACTACATGGTTCACTGTGTAAACTGATAGAGGTCGACTAGCTAAAAAGAGGCGTAGATAGGGTGTCGCTAGCTGCTAGGCTACTAGGTACTAGATTCTTGCTCTTCCCGCCTGCTATATAGCCTTCTAGATATGGATACTAATAATACTTCTTTTTGCATTGTTGGGCCTTTTCTACCCTGCTTGGAGAGCTTGGCCTATCTGCAAACTGCGCTTAAAATCAGGCAACACCCACTTGACCATCCACTCTGACTTGAGGACCTCTTCGGCTGTTGGTCGCTCTTCTGGCTGGAATGCCAGCATTTGACGCATCAATTCTAGGAGAGCAACCGTTTCCTCCCGACCAAACTCACCTACTCGACGCTTCCGTCGATACTTCTGCACGCCTTCCTCAAATGCTTCATCAATTGGAGGCCACACATCCCGGCGTTCTTTCGGACGTCCATCCTGGTTGAAGAATTGACTCCGTTCGTCCCATCGCTCCCACCACTTTGAGGGAATTGGTCCCAGCACATCAATTTGCTGAGAGATTATGTCATCCACAGTCGCGAATTCGCTACTGAAAATGGCCTTCATGCCAAGAATCTCCCAGATTGTTATGGCCAGGCTCCAAATGTCTGCTGAAAATGACAGCGGGGCATGCGGCTCGAATCGGGCTTCTGGGGCCCGCATAGCCAACGGCGTGTGGCAGTCTTCCCCGCGACGAACCTCCAAGGCTGGGGCAAATGCCTCGCCAAAGTCACTAAGAAGCACACGCGCGTCAGACAGTGAGAATTCTTCTGCATTTTTCCCAAGGCGGAGTGGGATCACTGCCTTTGCTGGAACACTGGGTGGAAGCGATTTGCCATTGCGCTCCATAATGGGGACTGTCTCAGGCTTGCCATATTCTTCATATAACTGTTCGATCGAGAGCTGATCGAAACTTGATGGGAGTTTAACTAAGATGTTGCGAAGGTGGATATCTAAATAAAGATGAATATTAGCTGAGGAGGATTCAGGCACAAAAATTATGACAATGACAAACCTCCATGGACATAGCCTCGTGAATGCAAATATGCAATAGCTACTGCGAGGCCACCCGACAGCGCCCGCGTAACTTCAAGAGGAAACAGGCGGCTAAAAGAGACCTCTCTGAGATTGCATCGTGCGGGGGTCATTGTGTAGCATGGATGAGTTCCATTGGGACCGTGTAGCTTGAATTCATCTAGGATGAAAGGAATTGAATTGCGCCCTGGATGTAGGAATGAAGACAACGGTAGTGGCGCGGAAAGAGCTCGCAGAATCTTAGTCTCATGCGGAAGCGAGTTTGCTATGCCAACTTTGACAGCAACATAGCGCTTCAGATGAGTGTCTTGGGCTAGCCAAACAGTTGAATAGCCTCCGAAACCCAGCTTGTCCACGATGCGGTATCGCTCGTGTAGCATATCCCCAATCATGATAGGATGATAACCCCCAGGTTTGTACCTTTCGAGTGACTCTGCACCGTCGATCCAGTTGTAGGCGAAGCGATGCTCCCTTCCATCTTCTTCCCCGCGCGACATTACCGTTGATGAATAAGAAGATGAGAAGCTCAACTCAACCTTCCGAGAGCGGCAAATGGATGGTGGACGTGACAATGGAGTCGAGAGTTGAAGGGACTTCGATGCCCAGAAAACAAGGATAGAAGAAGCGGTTCTTTTAGAGTAACATGCCATGATAAGTCGAAGTGGTGATGGGTGGATGGTGAACAGGGCCAGTACTTTACCCCGCTCTTTACAGGGTAAAGATAAAAATATAAGAAGAGCGCGATGGCCCTCTCTTCATAATCCCTACAATCAAAATATAAAACATTTGGACTCTTGCTAGTGGTGTCTGCTCCTACATTGTTGCTTCTTGAAAATATGGCTACTAGAGGGGGCGCCAACTTTGTCAGATACTTTTTCTATGCCGGCAACACGATCAGTTCAAGTCAAAAAAAAACTCTGGTCGCCCTGGCCTATGCAACAGCTCGAGACCAAAAACTTGCTCCTAAGGCGATTCTCATTCGGTTAGTCCTGCTCAGCTTCTTGCAAGTCCTTGAGAGTGTGTTTCTATGTTCCTGCCTTCCTTACCTCTTGGCCATAGACACTATATATTGTCGAGTGCTAACTAGACCATGACTCAGATCTGACATGCACGATACTACCACCGTCGAAGGCAAACATGTCAAAGACCCCAAAGGCTGGCATGGCACCTTCGCCTTCAAAGCCGATGATCAGGTGGAGCGGGAATTCCATGTGGCATCGCATGGGTACACGAATGACAAAGAGGACTTCGTCCTAAACGAGGCAACACATACTCCAGAGAAGGAGGACAAAACTCCTCGGGGTGGAAGGGGATCTGGAAAGGTTGTTTGGCCAGCTGAGGACCTACTTGAAGAATATGTGGACAGTCCCATTGGTTACTCGCACCTACCCGAGCAGAATTAAGAGCCAGGAAGAAGGCAATGAGCATTGTTATACATTCCATTTTGGCACAAAGTGGGCACTGTTTAATGTGTTGGTTTTGTTCATATTACTTTCAAATCCGGACACTTAATGTAGTGAAAATATGTTGTCATAATCCTAAAACTATCTTTTTATTTGTGGAGGACTCACCATGAAGGCAATCATACGAATTTTGATATTTGCGGCGATGACGGATGCGACTCGCATAGCCTAGGCCGGTATGGAAACATATACTGTGTCTGGATATGGAAGGGCTGGATGCATCTTCTAAATCCACCGGCTTATACAGGCTGATGAAAGCTGACAATGCTTCAGTTTAAACGCCGAGTAATCTTGTTCCCAACTATATCACCCACCCTTGATTTTTGAGGTTACTGTTCAGAATCTGGGTTTCATCTTCCACATCTTTGTTTGCAGCAGCAAAGCTTCATTGTATATCCTCAGTTTCATCAGTCACAGTTGAAATATCAGAATCATCTAATGTAGCAGCTATGTCAGAGTTCATCTGATACTGAGATGCAGAATGATATTGAGACTCAGTTTCTGAGAATCTTTCATTTATCACTCTAATAACTTCAGTCCTCTTTTTCTTTACTCAATTTCAGACATTTCTGTATATCAACACTTCTTGCTGAAAAGTTTCCAAATTACCAGTCATACTCTATGTATTGAGCTGAGTCATAATATACTCAGAGTGATAATCTGAGCTGCTGAGCTTGATAAGATAAGTTATTATTATTATTCTTCAATTATAGATGTATATAGTCAGAGACTATAATATCTATCTGAGAACTTTTAGTTCTCAGAATTTTTCCTATATCTATGAAGTTAACTATTATACATTTATCAATTTCAGATATGCAAAATCAGAAAATTCCAGCTCAGAATATAAAAACTGTTTATAAATTACAGTATTTTAACATCTTCTGATACTTTGAAATCATTTGATAATATCATGATAAAAGAAAAGAGAGCACAGTCTTAAAGATAGATATATTAAATAGAGAGATAGAAAAGAATAAAAAAAAAATAAAAGAAAAAGTAAAGTAAAGAGAGACTATAATAAATTAAAATTATTAAATAATAGTATATAGCTGTTTTAATAGACTATATCTAATCAATTTTCATCTCTTCATATTCAGATATTTCTGAGTTTAGCTATTTTCTTATAGCTGCTTAAGTTTCTGATAGAAAGTCTATTAGATATTTAATTCCTGTCTCAGTTGAGAATAAGAATCTTATATTTAATTAATTTAAATTATACTTCTTCTTCAATCTGACTCTGAGACTATTATATAATGTATAATATATTATAATATACTCAGAATTTTCATTTATATTGCAGAATAAGTATTCTGTTGAATCAAATCTATTATTAAATCTTTGTATATAAGATTTGAAGTAATCATATTCTAGTTTTAGCTGAATTATAGATGAGAATATTTTCTTTTTATATTTAATTATACAAGATTTTTACTTAGATTTTATCTTAAATCTTGAATAATATATACTCTTCTTTTATTTCTGTCAGCTTTCATTTCACTTATTTAAATAAGATTCTTTTATCTTTCTCTTTATAAAAGACTAGAATACTGTTTTTTGAATAGATCTGCTTAATTCTGAACTCTTTTTTACTGTTGAATTAGTCAATTCATTATCATGAATATTTATATAAGTAGGAACTTAGTATAGATGAATTATCAGTTTTAATAATCTTCTCTTTTAAATCTTTATAATAGAATTTAAAATCAGCTCAAGATTCATTTGATTATTATAAATCTCACTATTTTTAAGTCTTTTCAAAGCTGCTTGACTATCAGAGAATATTTATATCTCTTTCAAGTTATTTTCTCTTTTATAAGATTTTATCTTAATAAGTTTGAAAGCTTTTACTATTATAAATAGTTCAGTATTAAAGACTTCAGATTCACAGCTTAAATTTCAGAAATCTGAGATGAAATTAATATTATCTTCAGTATAAGCAATGTCTGCATCTAATCTATTTAAACTCTTATTTTTTAAGTTATCTGAGTAAACCAGAATAGAGTCTTTTATATTGATTATAGAGATCTTCTTTAAATACTGTTCATATTCTCTCTCTTTAGATAGTTCACTTATTTATAAGTCTATGAGAGATTTCAGCTTTTCTCTTCAGAGAGATATCTTCTCATGATTAATTTTCTCAATATTTAATAAAGAAAATTGATTTTTAATCAGTGAATATAGTCTATACAGTTGAGAAAGTATTTTCTTTAATATATTATTCTCATTTCAATCAAGAAATCTATTTCAGTTCAGTTCATTTTCTGAGTTAATTAATAGAAATGAAGAAGAGACTCTTTCTCTGATTATATGATTTAAGCTCATCTTCATGACTCTCAGAACATAGTTTATGCAGATCTTTTTAAATCAAATAGTAGAAGATGAAATTGAAGCTTTAATTTTCATTGCTTTAATAGAAGATAATTTAAATGCTTTGAGAATTCTTCTCAAAGCTCTATTTTACAGACTGAAAGAGTTCAGTGAAATTATCTTGATTATTTCATTAAACTTGAACTCTATAATCAGCTACTGAGATAATACAGACTATATATAATTATCTCATAGTCTGAAAGAATAGATCTCTCTCAGTATTTAATAGTCTGATTATAGTATTTAGTAGTCTCTCTGTCTTGATAATTCTTTATTGAATATGATATTTAAAATTCAACTTGAAGTTTAATCATACTTCTAGTCATTTAACATTCAAACTGGGTTTAATCTCTTTATTTAAAAGAGTTAGACTTAGATTTTTCTTATTGAATCTTGAAAAAAAGTGAATTAACTCAGTTTTATTCATATTAAATTGAATTAGATTGATATCTACTCTAACAAAGATTTTTTTTACTGCTTTTTCAATTACTTTTAAATTCTCTTTGATTATCTTTGAACTGTAGACTAGATTAATATCATCTATATAACTTGAAGATCTCACTATTTTCATCTCTCTATTCTTGAATAGATATACAGTGTATATTGTAAATAGAACTGATGAGATTGAAGATTCTTACAGTACTTCTATTTTTATATCAGTCTTATCTTATTTCATTTCATCAAAGAATAGTTGTATAATTCTTTTAAATATAAAATAGTAAACTCATTTTATTAGAGAAAGTGATAGTTTTAATATCTTCAAAGTTTGAATTATCTTAGACTTTGAAACATGATTAAATATATCTTTTATATCAATAAAAACTGCAGTTGAGATCAGGTCTTTATACTTTGTTATTTAAATGTTATAAACAACTGAAAGAACAGTGTTAATTGTAGAACATTGTTTTCTATCTCTTATTTATTTATTGAATAGAAGAGAATCACTAATAGAGCTTATAAAAGATAATCTAGTAGCTATTATCTTTTCTAGAATTTTTTTCAAACAGTTTAACAGAGATATTACTCTATATAACTTAGAAATTGAGGCTTTTCTATTAGATTTTATAAGAATTACTTCAGTAGCTTCTCTTCAGTATTCAGAATGATAATCATTTTTTAAGAAATTGAAAAAGAGCTTAAAATATTCATTCTTCAAGTAGAAATATATGTTTTGAATAATCAAGTAATTGATTGAATCAGACTCTGTAGCAGTTTTAATTGAACTTAAGAATATAGCTGACTCTAGTTCATCATGTGTAAGCTCAGATTATTTTCAGTTATTTTCATTAATATATTTATAAAGTGACATATTCTTCTCTTCTAAATGTGATAAGTTTTAAAAGAGAATTCTTATAAAAGCTTAACACTTTTTCTCAAAAGAGTTTGCTGTATATAATTGATTCTGAAATTCATATTCTAAGATTGAAAGCTTTGCTACACTTCTTGTTTTAGTATAGTTAAAGACTTTAAAAACTTCTTTTTCTTATACTTCTTCAAGAAATCTGTTTCAGAAGTCTGTTTCAGCTCTTTTAATATCTGAGAAATATTCATTTCAGATAGCTTTGAACTCTTTATCAGATATTAAGTTATTCTTTCAATCTCTCTTAGCAGTGACTAATTATTTTCTTTTAGAAGTAATATTCTCATTTTATCAAGATTTGAAATACTTAGAAGACTTTTTCTTTGAAATATTTTCTCTAATACTTGTTAGAAGAATAGATGTAATCAGCTTTACTCTATTCTTAAGTATTTTATTTGAGATATCTTGACTCTGATTTCAATACAGCTTACTCTGCTTTTCAGATTTCAGCTGTTTTACACTTTCTTTAACTACTTTTTAATCAGGTTTTTCAAAGTTATACTGATTAGAGAGAAGAGGACTTTCACTCATTTATTTTTCACTCAGTTCAATATTAAATTGAATGATCTCATGATCTGATTCTGAGGTCTCATTTAAATTCATAAATCAGTTTATAAGTCTTTTTTTAATTAGATTTTATAATATGAAAGTTAGATCTATAATAGATTTCTGTTTCATGTCTTTTCTAAAGAATGTTTATTGATCAGACTTGCTAACTAAATCTATTAAATACTTAAAAGTTTATTCAATCAGTTTATCTGCTCTTACTGCTCTTCTGTATTCTAAATTTCATCAGAATGATGTGCATTGAAGTCTTCTGCAATGATAGAGTTTTTTAAGAGAATTATAATCAAAAATTCTCTGTTAATTATTCAGATATTGTTGTTTTCTTTCAATAACTTTTCATTATAAATATTTATGAGTTAAATAGTATCAAACTCATTCTCTTTATCTATAATATTACTCACTAGAATATTGAAGTCAGATATAATATCAAATCTCAGATTAAATTAATATCTTAGTCTTTTTCTTTCATAAATCACTACTCTTGATTTTATCTCAGACTTTTCAGGTAGAAAGTAGTAATAGCTTGAATTAGAAATGATATACTTTTACTCAGTATCAAAGTTTGATTCTTGAAGAAGTACAAAGTTAAGTTTTTATTCAAATACAATCTGAAGACAAGAATAAATACAATTTGAGTTTCTATTCACATTGTTTTAAATGAATATAATTTTTGAAGAATTTTTAAACTTTTTTTATTATTTTTGTTATATATTCATACTAAAAGAGAGTAGAAATAGAGCAGAATCTAATCACTATCATCTGATAGTAGATTATAACTGTTTTAAAAAGTAGGAATTTCAACTGCTTGTATTCTTTCTAATTTATTAACAGAGTCATTTCTCAATTGTCTAATCTTAACAGATGTTTCAGAATTCAAATTCTGCTTATATTTAACTGAAGAATTTGAGTTTCAGAATTTAGATAATTGAGAGTTTCTTCTCTTTGCACTTACAGTTATAGATTTACTGACTTAACTGTTATCTTCAGTTTTAAATTGACTTTGAGCTTCTTCTTTTCTTCAGTTCTTTTGAATTCTTGGAGCAAATGTGCATTCTTTTGAACTAGATACCTGCTTTTCTTTACAGTTAGAGCATTTAAGCAGAGTATATTAACATATTTCATCTCTTTTTGTGTATATTTCATATTTATGCTCACTAGTTTTATGATCTTTAGCACAGAATTCACATTTTATATCTCTGAAATAAGAGATTGCAAAGTATTCATATCTTTGACAGTTTAAACACTGTGTTTATGCTTTAAGATTCATTCTTGAGTTTTTCTATTCATGAACTCTTATTTTCAAATCTGTCACTCTTACTTCAGAGATTTTTGATTGTTTAAGTATCTTTGTATAAACTAGAATAGACATATTTCTTCTGATTTATCTGAATTTAATTCAATTCAGTTATATATAGACTGACTGTGTAATCGTATCTGAGATCAGAATCAAACTTTACAGTTATTATATTATCTAAAAGCATTACTTCTGATCATGATTTATGTTTATTACATTGATCTCAAATCATGTTATTTTAAATATTAAAGATTTCAGATTCACTTTTCAAATAAAAATCTAGTCTCAGATAAAGAATATATTTGAATTCTTAGTCACATTTTCATTCTGATCTTATTATTGAGAATAATATTAAATGAGACTATGAAATTATTTCTCACTTATATAATATCATAATATAGTGCTCATTTGTTGAAAATTCAATAGAGAGTATTATCAAATATAATTACTTTTCTGAATACAGATCATAATTCATATAATTTTAATTATAAAAAAAATATAAAATATAAAAAAAACAAAAAATAAAAAATAAAATAAAAACAAGAACAAATCACAATGAAAAAAAAATAAAAAGAAAAAAAAATAAAATAAAAAGAAAAAAAAAATAAAAATAAAAAAAATCAAGATCACAGAGCTGTAGTACTCTTAAAATACTTACTTCTCAGAGTCTTTATAATATTCATTATCAATTATATATCTCTCACAGTGAGAGTAATACAGCTGTAATAAGTTATTATCTTAATATTACTTAATAAATAATCAGTATATATCTATATAAATATGAATAATTAGAAAATATACACTTAAAAAGTGTGATCAGAGTGAACTCTGCTGCTACTTAAATAATATTAAGAGTAGAATACTGAAATTGATGATTTCTCTTATTAATTTCACAGATAAGATATGTGAAGATAATCTTAAGAAGTATAAAATACTCTAACTTCTGATAAAAATGAATCTCACAGAGAGACTCTATTTTCATAATATCAGAGACTGAGTATTATTAAAAAGTATTACTTTCATATAATGTATATACACTTACTGCAGTAATTTACTCTCTATATATATAACTGAGAGTTGTAGCTTTTTCACACTGTACAACTCTCTCTGAGATGCTGCTACTGATTTATAACTTACACAGTTATTCAGTTCAGTACACACTGTATGTATACAGCTCTGTATACTGAAACTATATTAATCATTATAATTTAATATAATACTCACTTTTCACAAGTCATGTTTCATTTGATTGAAGAGAGAGAAGAAGAACATGACTGCTATTTTACTTAAGAGAGAAGTGAGTAATTGAATCTGTAGAAGATAATTTGATTTCTTCTGTATTTAAAATTTAATTAGTCTATACTCTTTAATTTAAGAGTTTCTGAGAGTGTTTTAATAGTTTTCATATCAGCTTGAAATTAGTGATTGATTGAAGAAGAGAAAAGAGAGAAGAAAGAAATGAGAATAACTTATCTTTATAATATAAAAACAGAGAATTGCTGTAATCATTTATTCTAGTAACAAAGATCTGTTTTCTGCATGTATCTCTGATACAGATTATATGATAATTGTATACAAAGAATATCAACAGTGCATGTATTAAATGAAGATGATATTACTATATAATACTGTAGCTGTTTTTATACATCTCTGAACACTGTTAATTTTCTTTAAGTCTCTTTATATTTGATAAGTTAGTAATATATTTCAATACACTCTCTCTTTTATTATTATCATCATCATCATTATTATCATTATTATTATAATCATCATCATTACTATTATCATCACTATTATTATTATCATTATTATTATTATTACTATTATTATATTATTTCTGACTGTCTCTTCTACCTTTAGACTGGCCGCTGAGATCATGAATTTCACGTTTGATCTCATTTAATCTGATCTCATACATTTCTTGGCATGAATTCTGCTAGAACTGGCTATCAAAAAAACAGATAAAGTGACTATATATCAGATCTTAAAATGAAATCATGACTTGAAAAAAATGAGAAAGTGATTTTATTTGATCTCATTTAGTCTCATTCTTGACATAAAGTTACTATTTTTAGACATTTTAAGGTTTTTTTTAGACTATTTTTAATTTTTTAAAAAGTAACGCTTTTTGATAATGCTCAAATGAGATTTAAAGTCATTTAAAGCAATAAAAATAATTTAAATTGAGAAGTGAAAATCATGATCTCATTTAAAAAATGTGACAAGAGTAGACAGTAAGTCTCACTGAGACAGTATGAGACTACTATCTAATGTTAAAACCGTGTAATGGAATCAGTCAAATTGATAATGAAACTATTAAAAAATCTGGTCCTGGTTTCAGACACGGTCACATGATCAGTCTATCTACCTTTATCTCTCTTCAACACTTATTGAAATCAATCATGTCATTCTTCTTCAAATATTCTGTAATTCTGCAGATTATCAAGGCACATGAGTACTATCACAGATTGAAGAAAGAGAAGAAGAAGATATTTAAGTAAGAAGAGATAGATTGTAAGATATATTATAATATCTTGAAGAGACTCTGTAAGAGAGTAGAATAATAATAATTTTAACTAATACTTCAGATAGATTTAGACTGAACTAAGTATAGAAATAATACAGATGATATCATCTGTAAAAGATTGAAAAAGAAGACAGTGAAGAGTCTTATACAGTAGTAATAAAATCAGAAGAAGTTCTGAGAATGATTTAAGACTAAGATGAAGAGAGAGAGAGAGAAGAAGAGTATTATTATAAATAAACAGCAGTAAAAGAAAATTGAAAGAATATTAAAGTGAGAGATAAAGAAGTTAAAACTGATAAGTTTTTTATTTATTAAGAGATAATAATTTTTAATAACACTTCTATTCTCTAATTAATTAGCAGAAGCTGACAGAGAAGAAGAGAATTAAAATCTTATTCAAGTCTTGAATGCACTCTATAATTCAGAATATTAAGAAGATAACTCTACTCTCTAAGTATATTAATCTACTTACTGCTGAGATGAAACCTGAGACAGCAGATCAGAAGATACAGAATTTTAAGATACAGATTAATCTAACTGAAGAGAAGCAGTAGCAACTCTTCTCTAAGAAGACAGTAGAGAGAGATTTTAAGATGATTATCATCTCAGATAAGAAGAAGAAGAAGAAGAATGAGAATAAGAAGTGAATTATAAAGAATAATAAGAAGAATGAGAAAGAGAAAAAAGATAATAAGTAGAAAAAGTTTTTTTCTTTTTATATTAATTAGTTATAAGTTCATGATTATTAATAATTGAAATTAATTTTAAGTTTTCAAAAATTATTGTATAAGTTATAATCAATGTCAGAAATAATATATATATATATATTTAACTATCATGATTCACAAATCACTATAATATATAAGTATCAATATTTTTTCAATATTGATATTTATAATATTAATATATTTTTAATAATATCATCTGATAACATAATTTAGTAACACTCTTTTTCATAATATTAATATATTTCAAGTAATATAACAGAGATTAATCAAGATTAATTATTTATTTTTATACATTGATAATATTCAATCTGAGTTAGTACTAAAATTATAACTAAGCTAAGAAAGAAGATTATTTTCTCTTATAATAATTCTTCTTATACATATCAGTGATCAGTGATTATCTTTATTAAAAATAAATTATTATCTTTTTTAAATCTTTATTATATCTTCTGAATTCATTTCTTTTACTTCTTTTACTTCTATTGAAGATTCATAAACTTTTTAAGAAATCACTGTGAATTCTAAAGTCTATATTATTTATAATTCAACACAGAATACTCTCTTTCAATTATAATAAATAATTATTTCATTCTTTATATCCGATTTCAGGTCATGAAATTTATGAAAAACTTAACACAAATATTAATATGAACTATGAAATAATTATTAACAGATTATATTACAGATTACTGAAGAGTTATCTCTCTGTTATAATTACTACAACTTCATTCAGAAATATTTATTATAAACTGATTATAACTCTGATAAAATTTTCTGATATCTGAAGTCATCAGAATACAGACAATAAAAGAAAAATAATCAGAAAATTACTACTGAGTTAATAAGTTACTCTGGCCCGGTGGCGTAGTGATTAACTACGCTATCATGAAGCCTCAATTAGCAGCCTTTCCCTCAGGAAATGAATGCTAAGAGAGGGCAGGTTCAAACTCTGTAAGAACTATCTTAATCACAGCTTTCACTGTTAAGTTATAAAACAGTACTGAGGACTTTCAGATGCACTATAGCAAATTATCATCAAGCTTAAGATGTTCATTTCAGAGATTCTCAGACACTAATTCTCACTGATCTTAGAATTAACAGTCTCTCAGACACTTTAAGTTAGATCAGTACTAGAGTGATTAAGATCTAGAGTATCTGCAGAATAGTGAATTATTATCAAGCTTAACTGACCAGATCTCATTTCTCTCACTCTAGACACTTACTTCTGAGAAATGAGATTTAAAAACTATTTAATTAGAACACTCTGAGCCTAGCAAGAACCTAGATAAGATAAGGCCTAGGCATTCTTAATAGATGATTAGTGCAAGCAAGACTGTGACAGTCAATTGATAGACTGAAATGCTGAGATTGACAGCTGAAAGATTAGAGACTTAACTAGAATTGAATAGCTCTGATATTATTCTTAGTGAGAATCTCACTTATGAATAAGCTAGTTACAGAAGCTAGCTGAGTGACAGCTCTTTAGAGAAAATGATAACTTCTGAAGCAGGTCTGAGAGGACAAAGATAGCAGTCAGTTATATAGAGTGTTAAAATATATATATAGCTTAAGATGTAAACTGCAGAGATCTTATTCTGTAGCTTTCTTTACTATACTTGTTTTCTTCTATTCTTTTCTCTATCTATTTAATGTGTCTATCTTTAACACTATATTCTCTTTTCTTTTGTCATAATATTTTCAAATGATTTTAAACTATCAGAAGATGTTAAAATACTGCAATTTATAAACAGTTTTTATATTCTGAGCTGGAATTTTCTGATTTTGTATATTTGAAATTAATAAATGTATAATAGTTGACTCTATAGATATAGGAAAAACTCTGAGAATTAAAAGATTCTCAGATAGATGTCATAGTCTCTGACTGCATACATCTATAATTGAAGAATAATAATAAATAATAATAATAAGTTACTCTATCAGATAATAATTTTTAATAATACTAACTTTCTAATTTGAAGAAAATTATGTGAAAATAATTATATATCAGTACTCTGATTTCATAACTCTTATCTGATAACTTCTGTGAATAATTACTTTATATATATATATCTCTAAATCTTTCTCTTCAATTAATTGAATACTCTGAATTTCAAATACTTCTTTAAATACTTAATTCAAATCTTTATATTTCATATTAATCATGTCTTCAGTTCAATCTTAAGATATACTATAAAGTTAATATACAATATCTAGAATCAGAGTTAAAGAATCATTGAAAAGTGTCTGTTACAGTGATTATATAAACTAGTACAAATAATCTTATATTTATAAGAGTTATATGTTATTATATTGATGAGAACTGAACTTATTAAGAGATATTAATTAAATTTGAATCATTAATCAGTAGTCATTCTGAGAATTATATAATAGAAGTATTAATAACAGTGATTAAAAACAACTATTGAAATATTAGTCTCAGTCTTCTTACAATTATAACTAATAATACTGTGAATAACTATACTATGATGAAAAGCTTGAAGTAAAAATTGACTTTGTATTTCTGAAATGATAAATAAAATCATATTCTCTACATTACTTATATAATTCAACTTATAATGTAAACACTGATAAAGAATCTTAATATTAAGACAATGAATAATGAGATAACTAATTCTTGAAATGAGAATGAGATGAAAGTGATTACTTAAGTAACTTTTACATTCACTTTATAAAAGATAATAGTTTTTAATAACACTTTTTAATATTGCTTTTTAATAATACTTTTTAATAATACTACTGTTAATTTTGAATAGATTAGCTAATAATTTAAATATTATAGATTTGAAACATTGTTAATATAATTTATATCTTCTCTAAATAACAACAATGATTTTATGATATTTAATAAATAAATAAATCAGTCACATCACTGAATATAATATAGAATATTAAAATATAGTAAAGTTTAATATATAAGATGATAGTTCAGACTCTTCAATTATATCAGATAATTGATTATTGAGTGTAATACTCTGATTGAGAAAAGATTCAGATATTGAAACTTTCTGATATAAAGTGAACTCAGTTGAAATATATAATTGATTTACTGTTTCAGTTTTATAAGATAATAAAGACAGTCTCAATCACTTATACATCAATACTGCAGTCAGTCTGATAAATATATAACAGTTTATTTACTTATCTTGAGAAGTAGTTGAATCACTCAAAAAGAAATTCAGTCTCAGATAATACTATAATGCAGGCTATTATTACTGTAAGAAATAAACTGATATATTATTACAGTAAAACTGAATAATCTTTTACAGAGTACTATACTGTAGTAGCTCTACTAGATCTATTCTATTAAGTTAATATCTACACTTCTCAAGATTGAACAGAGAAGAAATGAGACTTATATATTAAATTAGTCTGAGACTATTACAATATCAACTATTAGAGATTTGAATAAGCAGATGTTAGAGATGTGAAGACAGTGAAATACAATTCTCTAGTAAGTAATGATCTTTGATAACACTTTATATTATATAGAACTATAATACTAACTTTGAAACAGAACTTATATACATTGATTATAACTGAAAATCAGACAAAACTATCTACTTGTAAAATTGAATTTAATCACTATCTTCAAGATAATCTGATGAATTTATACATTAAATCAATTCTAGAGTTATGAAAAATTATTAAGAGTATATATTCAACTGTTGCACTGATAGCATGTGATATTCTGATAATTTCATTGATAGAGATGAGAATGAAGTGAAAGTTTAACTCAAGCTGAGATATTTATCACTATCATTAGAGACAATTATAAGAAGAAATAATTAAGAAACTCATAATTGTAAACATGAAATTATCAGACAGTTTAATATCTCTGATCACAGTATATCAGAGAAGTGTAGTTTTATAAGAAAGTAAGAATAA
>NW_003101672.1:845178-931528 GCF_000003855.2 Blastomyces gilchristii SLH14081
GGGGTCTTATTAATAATTGTTATCAAATTCTGATTATAGAAGCAATGACTGAATGAACTGAATGAGACTGAATTTGATCTTTAGTCTCAATTCTATTTTGATTTTGAAAGAATAATTATCTTTCACAGTTTATTATTATTATTATTATTCTTCAATTATAGATGTATACAGTCAGAGACTATGACATCTATCTGAGAATCTTTAGTTCTCAGGGTTTTTCCTATATCTATAGAGTCAACTATTATACATTTATCAATTTCAAATATGCAAAATCAGAAAATTTCAAGCTCAGAATACAAAAACTGTTTATAAATTACAGTATTTCAACACCTTCTGATAGTTTGAAATCATTTGAAAATATTATGACAAAAGAAAAGAGAATATAGTCTTAAAGATAGACACATTAAATAGATAGAGAAAAGAACAGAAGGAAACAAGTACAGTAAAGAGAGACTATAATAAAACAAAATTATTAAAAGATGATATATAGCTGTTTTAACAGACTATATCTAGTTAATTTTCACCTCTTCATATTCAGATACTTCTGAATGCAGTCATTTTCTTATAGCTGCTCTAGTTTCTGATAGAAAGTCTATTAAGTATTTAGTTTCTGTCTCAGTTGAGAATAAGAATCTCATATTTAATTAATTTAAATTATACTTTTTCTTTAATCTGACTCTGAGACTATTGTATAATACACAATGTATTACAATATGCTCAGAATTTTCATTCACATTGCAGAATGAGCACTCTGTTGAATCAAATCTATTATCAAATCTTTATATATAAGATTTGAAATAATCATGTTCTAGTTTCAGCTGAATTATAGATGAGAATATTTTCTTTTTACATTTAATTGAACAAGATTTTCACTTTGATTTTATTTTAAATCTTGAATAATGTATACTCTTCTTTTGTTTCTGTCAGCTTTCATTTCACTTATTTAAACAAGATTCTTTTATCTTTCTCTTTATGAAAGATTAGAACACTGTTTTTTGAATAGATCTGCTTAATTCTGAATCCTTTTTTACAGCTGAATCAGCCAATTCATTATCATAAATATTTATATGAGCAGGAACTCAGTGCAGATGAATTATCAGTTTTAATATTCTTCTCTTTTGAATTTTTAAAACAGAGTTTAAAATCAGTTCAAGATTTATTTAATTATTATGAATCTGACTATTTCTAAGTCTTTTTAAAGTGACTTAACTATCAGAGAATATTCATGTCTCTTTCAAATCATTTTCTCTTTTATAAGACTATAAGTGCTAGTCATCTATAGAATGCATCTTAAGCTAATTACATTTAATTCTCTATAATTAACTGATCATCACATCTGTTCTCTCAGGCCAGTCACTAATTTTCAGAGATATTAGTTAGTGACTGTTACTACTCACTTAATAATGTACATATTCAGCTTTCAGTTGTTGATCTCAGTCTCATTAGATGCTTATAGACCTATTAATCAGTTATTATAATCTTACTCTGTGTTAGAAACTAATCATAGACTTGATGACTGCAGTTCTCCTTATTAGTATTAGAACTTAACAGTGAGCTTACAGACTCTAGCCTATTAAAGTGCTCTATCTAGAGTCTAGATGCATATCTAGACCTGCTAGTCAGATAATTTTCAAAATCATTCTCTATATTTAAGAGAGAGCTAGGCTCTGATGACAGCTCTAGTTAGAGACTTGTTTAAGTAGTGTATAATCACTACATTAGACTTGACTCTATATTATTAGAACCTTGACAGATGCACAGTAGAATAGTGAGATATTGACACTTTATACTGACTCTGATAAGTGTTCACAGAATCTCACTTAACTAGTGACTTAACTTACAGTAGAGAGTTCTATCTCATATCAAGTCTTACTAATTAGACTCAGTCTCTATTACATGAGAGCTTTCATGAGTAAGAAGTAGCAGGTGTCAGTGATGAGATTCGAACCCATGCATCTCTAATGTATGCGGCCTTAGTTACCAGTCTTATCAACTGAGTTACGCTGGCATCTTTCACAGTTTATTCTGAGAAATTACTCTCATTTCACTGTTCTTGCATTAAATCTGATCATTTTTCACATCATTTCTTATAGAAATGATTCATTTTCAGATTTTTTTAATGCTTGGTTCTGATGAGACTCACGCTAAGAAATGTATAGAATCAGATTAAATGAAATCAAATGTGAAATTCATAGTTTCATCAGTCAGTCTAGTTATACAGGCTTCTTTCTCAGTTGAATAGAATTGTATTCTTTTAACTCATTTTTAAGAAGTAGCCTTTCTTTCTCACAGTCAATAATTTCAACTAAAATATTGTAAAGAATAAATCTATCTCACTTTTCATCTCTCTTAGATAGAATTGTTGTATTTAACAGAGATTTTAATACTGATTTTCAGATATTCTTATTTTCAATAAGAAATTCTGCACTGAATTCAGGCATTGTAGTTAGAATAATAGAGTTTTCAAAGAAAGATAACTCAATTGAAGCTATAACTGATTTTTAAACTTCAATATCATATACTAACTGAGAAAAGAACTGCTAATTAATTTCATTTCTAATTTTGAAAATAAGATTTGAGTTCAGCTTGTTCTTCTGCAGATTCTCTCTATTTAAGACTTTGAGAATAAGTCTTCTATTTCTGAAGATTTGAATATTTTTCTCTTTTTACATTTCCTTCTCTTCTTTCTTACAAAGAGAAGTATGAGCATTTTTCCTCTGAGTACTTTCAGAGGTTTGAGCAGGTTTTGAGATAGTAGATTTAGAAACAGCAGATTCTGCTGCTTGAGTATATGTTTTTTTCTGATTTGAAATTCCAGGCTTGAACTTAATCACTTTCTGTAATTATCTAGTCTGAGTATGAAGAATTAAGAGAACTTCTTTATTCATCTTCATCAGACACTGTTTTTCAAGAATTTTACTGGCTTTTTCAAGCTCTTATATTTCAAGAACTGATTGTTTCTCTATTTCTTCTTTCTTTCTTCTCTTCAGAATTTCAATCTCAGGAATAGAATCTGAGAAAGCATCTTTTTCCACATCAACTGAGTGTATTTTTGAACTCATTTTTCTCACTCAATGAAAAGTTAGTCAGACTGTTTCAATTTGAGAGGTTTATTAGTTCATTTTCAATGGAAAAGCTAGTCAGACTGTTTTAAAAGAAGAATGAAAGACTTTTATATATAAATCACCTGATTTTTTTCACACTAGTTCAGTAACTAGATTAGATTTTTGAAGAGAATCTAATAAACTAAAATTGATTTTTAAGATAAATCAATAAAATCTTTACAATCTCTTTCTTGAGATACAGTGAGAAAAAGTATGATATCAATTAATAATAAGTCAGATAATATGACAGTTTTTGAGAGAAAAACTGACAAAAAATAAGTCAATCTTTTACAGAGAAATTGATTAAATCTATTTAATTTTATTCTAAATCATTCAATTCTTCTCACACAATAAGTATACAACTCAAAGCAGTTAATAAAAAGTGTAAAAAAGAATTAAGTATTAATAAGAGCTCTTCAGTCACTGAAAAAGTAATTCTTACTTAAAAGAATGTGAAATTATGACAGAAAACAACTCTGTTTTTAATTCTTTGTAAGAATATTGTATAAAACTCAGAGAAAAACACATTACTTTTTCAAGAGAAGTAAAAAACTAATTCTAAAATCTTTTTTATTTGTATTAACTGCTGCAGAAGAATGAGATAGAAACCACTAAGATATACACTATTATATACTCTCTATCAAGACTTTCTCTCTTCAGAGTCTTGATATTATAGAGAATATAAGCCTGTTTCTATATAATAATATAAATATTGTCAGCAGAATGTAGAGAAACTGGTTATTTATATCTCAAGATAAAAGACTTTATCAATGATTGTATCAATATAGAGTTAATTCTCAAATTCAATAAAAACCTAGTATTACTGTTCTCAATTTCTTGCAGAATCTATTGAATATTGAGATATTAAAACTAGATTTAATATATCTCACTGTACAGAGATTAAAGGCTCAGTCAGATCTTGAGATATACTGATTTTATAGTTATTAATGTATCATTGTCTGCTGATTATATATTAAATACTGTTACTAAGGTATCTTTTTGTATTTTTCTGCTAGAGATGAGCCAGATTGAAAAGAGCGGTACAAGGGTAGGACTTGATGTTGATGTTTTAAAACATCAAAGATAGACAGGGTTTTCGCAGAGATTGCTTCTCAGATATCTTCACAATTACAGATCAGAGATCTTCCAAAATCAAGAAGATTGATGCATATGACCAGGTCTCTTCACCTTACAATTTGTATGGCAATTTGGCCTGGGGTTTTGGTGTGGTAGAGGTGAACAGGGGATAATTTCACACAGGAGTTTCGAACAACATCTGGTTCATGTTTGGCTAGATAACTCCACTATCACATGGGGTATGCGGCCGGCGATGGGGTCAAACTACTCGTATGATCAAGGGCTTTACGATAGATCTATCGGCGGGTTCTTATTCGAAAAATTGAGCGAGTTCGTGGTGAAGTGGTTGTGTTTTTCATGAGTTAAGATAAGTAGTGCATAGCTTGAGTTAACTGTTATAATAAGTTAATGTAAGAGTATAGATATTATTATTATAGATTGATTCATCTTCTTTATATAATTAAAAAGAATGTATTTCTTAGACTTTTAGAGTATTATTATAACAAGTCTGATATATAATTATAGTCAGAAATCTGTTAAGATATTTCACTTCTAAAAAGAAGTTTAATACTATTGAGAGATTATTCTGTATTAATGAAACAATCTGACTACTCAGTTCATTGTGAATTTAATAATTGAGCTGTTCAGAATAAGAGTTATAGAAGTGATCTAATCTGATAGAAGTAGACTGACTGTGTAACTGTGTCTGAGACCAGAATCAGATTTTTTAATAGTTCTATTATCAATTTGACTGATCTCATTACATGGTTTTAACATTAGATAGTAGTCTCATACTGTTTCAGTGAGACTTACTGTCTACTCTTATCACATTTTTCAAATAGAATCATGATTTTCACTTCTCAATTTAAATTATTTTTATTGCTTTAAATAACTTTAAATCTCATTTGAGTGTTATTAAAAAGCATTACTTTTTAAAAAATTAAAAATAGTCTAAAAAAAATCTTAAAATGTCTAAAAATAGTAACTTTATGTCAAGAATGAAACTAAATGAGATTAAATAAGATCACTTTCTCATTTTTTTCAAGTCATGGTTTCATTTTAAGATCTGATATATAGTTACTTTAAATGTTTTTTTAATAGCCAGTCTCAGTGAGATTCATGTTAAGAAATGTATGAGATCAGATCAAATGAGATTAAATATGAAATTCATAATTCCGGCGGCCAGTCTAGATAGAAGTTAGTATACTATCAGCTAAAAGAGTAAGATTTTCAAATGAATAATTCTCTTTGACATATTTAAGATCACTGATATCACTCTTAAGAATTAAAACTAGTGAAACTATAACTAACTTCTCTTTGAATGTATATACATTTACTTCTCTGAAATCTTCAAAGTACTTCTTAGAGAACTTTAAAAGAGAAAGAGAAGCTTATAATTATATTAACATTTCATTAATCTCTATTCAGTTATTCAGTTTTAATAACTTCTCACTGTCTGAATATCTATACTCTTAGACTGACTGTGTGACCGTGTCTGAAATCAGAATCAGAATATTTGATAATCTCATTATCAATTCAACTGATTTCATTACACTGTTTTAACATTAAATAGTAGTTTTATACTGTTCTAGTAAGACTTACTGTCTACTCTTATCACATTTTTCAAATGAGATCATGATTTTCACTTCTTAATTTAAATTATTTTTATTGCTTTAAATGACTTTAAATCTTATTTGAGTGTTATCAAAAAGTGTTACTTTTTAAAAAATTAAAAATAGTCAAAAAAAAACCTTAAAATGTCTAAAAATAGTCACTTTATGCTAAGAATAAGACTAAATGAGATCAAATGAAATCACTTTCTCATTTTTTTCAAGTTATGATCTTATTTTAAAATCTGATATATAGTCACTTTGCATGTTTTTTTAATGATTAGTCCCAGCAGGATTCATGTCAAGAAATGTATGAGATCAAATTAAATGAGATTAAATATGAAATTTATAGTCTTAGCAGCCAGTCTATATACTCTGATGAATAGACTTTATAATCAATTAAATTCTGTTAAAAGTTTCTACTATATACTGAGATGCTTGAGATTTTTATAATTGTCTTTATGACAGGCTGCGTCTGATTAATCATATAGACTATTCTATTACACTTTATAGATTCTGCTGAAAGTTCCGATTCTTAGTCACTGATTCTCAGCTGAGAAACTCATAGAATTTCTATTCTTCTATTCTGAAATTTCTATTCTTTCACTCTGAAGCTCTATTATCTCTCTATATATTAAAGAAAAACCAACTTTTCCGTGTAAAAAACGCTGTAATGTGACCTCATGTGACATCACGTGCATCTCATCAAAAATCCATGAATAACATAGTGACGCCTGTCAATTGTATCACTCTATCTACTCTCTATCATTATCATCACCTCTAATGCTCCGTAGTACTCTCTATTACTTTCACTTCATATCTCTATCTTTATCTTATCACTCACTCTTATCACCTCTATCATCTTTATCACTTCTATTATCTCTATTACTTCTATCACCTCTACTATCTCTATTATCTTTATCATCACTGTCTCTATCACTTCACAGCTCTCTCTATTACTTTCACTTCATATCTCTACTCTACTCTTATCTTACTACTCACTCTCTTATTATTTCTATCATCTCTATTATCTCTACACTTCTTTCACTCTGATCTTCTCTTATCATCTCTTATCATCTCTTATTATCTCTTATCATCTCTATCATCTCTATTACCTCTATCATTATCACTGTCTCTACTGTCTTATAGTACTCTCTATCACTTTCACTCTCTATTTCTACTCTCATCTTATCATTCTACTTCTCTCTTATTATCTCTATCATCTCTCTTATTTCTATTATCTCTATCACTTCTCTCTATCATCTTTTTTACTCTCTAGTCTCTTTATTATTATTATTATCTCTACTACTTTACAGTCTCTTCTATCACTTTTACTATCTCTACTTCTCTCTTACTATCTCTATCATATTTTGATCTCTGTGTTTATAGTATATACTGTTAAATACTCTGTAATAAAATCTTATATAATATTATATACATTTCTTTGAATTCATGAATAAGATTGAATAGCTGACTCTGCAGTCTGTATAGCTCTGATTAATCTGATAATAATGATAGAGATAATACAGAGTAAAAGAGAGTAGTAGAAGAAGTAGAGATGATGATAATAATAATAATAAGAGAGTAGAGAGTAAAAGAGATGAAAAGAGTGATAACAGTGAATAGAGATAGAGAATGAAAGTGATAAAGAAGATTGTAAAGTGATAGAGATAATAATAATGATAGAGAGAAATTACGGAGTAGTAGAGATAATAGAGACAGTGATAATAATAGAGAGAGTGAAGAGTAAGAAGTAAAAGAGATAGAAGAACTAATAGAGATGATACAGAGTAATACGAAGTGAAAGAGAGTGATAGAGAAAGAGAGTGATAGAGGCAGTAGAGAGAGTGATAATAGAGATGATAGAAGTAATAGAGATGATAGAAGTGATAGAAGTGATAGAAGTAATAGAAGTGATAGAGATAATAGAGATGATAGAGATAATAGAGATAATAGAAGTGATAGAGATAATAGAGATGATAATGATAATAGAGAGAGTAGAGAGTAAGAGATGAAAGAGATGATAAAGAGAGAGTAGATAGTGATTGAGAAGAAGAGTGAAAGTGATAGAGAGAGCTGCGTAAGCAGAAAAGTAAGCGTAAGTAAGCATTTGATACTTGTATATATATATAAATATTTACTCTGATCACTGATTTCTGCACTTTCTCTTTTTTTCTTCTCTAATATTTTTCACTTTTATATTATAAGATCTATAAATATCATATTAATATATTCAGTATAGATCTCTTATACTTGGAAAATATTTATCATCTTCTTATTAGAAATGATTACTTATTGATAAGATATCTGAATATGTAACAATGTGTAAGAAATAGAGAAATAAACAATCAGTTAAGTAGATACTAAGTTCTTAGATAGAAGCTTACTTATCAGTCACTCTGACTCTGTAACAAGATCTCACAAAGAGAACAAGATCTTATAAGAGAATATCAGTGAAAGATCTGAGAGTTCTGACATTTTAGATGTATAAAATATTCATATAATTACACTCTTCTGATTTCACAGATATCACACATCTGATGAATAATATAGCTATGTCTACTGATAACATAAAAGAACTCTTGAATAGAAGCATAGACACAGTGCTACAGTGACTTTAAGTAATGTTGAAATTATAACAGCAATAGATAGCTGATATACATGTAACTCAATAACATCAATATAAGAAAATTCAATAATTATCTTAAGAAGAAATCTCTGCACAGACAATTTTAACACTGACTGAATCAGATATGAACTTAATACAAGCACTGAAGAAATGTCTAGACATTCTTACATATTTTAATACTTCTGATCTCACTCTCTATTCATCATAAAGATTGAAAATACTCATGAAACTAAGTATAGATGAAGATGTCATTAATCTATTAATTAATCAAGATTAGTATATTAACAGTTGATTAAAAGATTGTATGAAACAGAAGTTTTATTCATGAATAAAAGCATGTGAATCAGTATTATATACATCTGATAATATTATCAGACATCTCAATATTCTGTTCAGAGATACTACTATATAGTAGAAAGTATTAAATTGATTACAGAGTACTTAACAGAGAAATACTTCTCTTACTATATTTATCTCTTACTTCAATATCAAGATTCTAGAAGTAGATAATTAATCTTGAAAGAATTAAATTGTCACGCTCCCGGCCGCGTCAAGGCCCTGTTGTGGTTCCACACGGCTCATTGCTTCCATGCGGATGATTTCATCCTGTCTGAACTGGTTTCCAACCACTCTATGACATTATTTGAATATATCATAGAAAGATCTGATTGATGAATATGAGAACTCTGCTTCTATATAAGGTCAGCAGATTACTTTTCCTTGACAATGAGATGTCACTGAGGTATCACTCTGGCTATTCTCACTTGTGAAATGAGAGAAGGGTATTCACTCATTGTCTATATAGAATAGCTAGATACTGACTTCTCATCAAAGAAGTCAGTGATTCATTTTACTACTACTGAAATATACATAAGAGTTACTGTGTGCCTCATACAATCTTCTTAGTATACTAAGTATCATATCTGTGATATTCTTGCAATAATTCTGTAGTCTATGAGCTCACTATTCAAGTAAGATAGTCAAGCTCACTTATATAACTTCTCAAACAACTACTTCTACATGTCACTGCTGACTAGTCATCACTTCAGTTCTATCATGTTACAATTTAAATTGCTCAATCTGATTACATGTTTGAATCAGTTAAGCTCTAACAGACTGATATGATCTCATATATCTGTGCTGAGACTGATCTGATCTCACTCTCTGAAGAAAACACTACATCATTTTCTAGAGTGTGTACACCTCTACTTCAGCAGGAATTCAAGATTCCTGAACTTACTGTACATTTTGATATAAGCTCTTCAATCATTCTGCCATCACTGCAGCCTCTACACACCTACATCTATCATAGAGATAGAGAGATTAAGGTTGAAGATTCACTGAGATATAAGAGAAACATCTTGTCTGAATTTCACAGCTTTATCTGTACTCTTGAATGAAAATTCCACCTTAATCTGAGCCAGTATAATACTCATAAGATATAAGTAATATACACTGTCAACCTTCTTGAAGGCATCTCTGTGACTACTTGAGTCATTAAGAAGAGAGAGCTTGAGTGTATCAATGCTGCTATAACTTAGAAAGAATTCAAGAACTTTCTACTGAATCAAATCAAAGATCACTGTAATTACAACTTCATAGCAGCACAGCAGTTCAACTCATTATATTAATAAGATAATGAGAATTCTTTCAATTTCAATGCAAGATTTGAAGAATATTAGAAGAAACTGACTGATGATTTGAATCAATTAAAAATGCAGCTTTATCTCACAAAGCTGACTCACAAGGTGCAGATAATGATATTATAATATCAGAGTTCATTAATCAATCACACTGAGCTTGTTAACCTGGCTTTCTGAATCTATTTGAATAATCAATTCTCTGAGAAAAAGATCAACAAGATTTCTTCTAAGTAATCAATGATGAGATCTAAACAGCACTGTGACAGCTTCAGTGTAGAGAAAGTAAAGAAGAATTTCAAGTATTCTGATTCTTCACTCACTGTGAAGAAATATTAAAAAAGATTTGACAAAGATCTCTGTTTCAACTGTGAAGCTGATGATCACTATATCAGTGATTATAAGAAGCTGAAGAAGAAAAGAAACTGAGAAGACATCTTCTTGAAGTTGACTTCTCTTCTGACAAATGTATTCACGGAAGATAAAGAAGAGAAAGAAAAGAATTGACAATTCTCATATCTCTGAGTTCATGTTATGATTACAATGTATATCTCAAATGAGAAGATATCAGTGAGATATCTACTTGACTTCAGAGTGAATACTAACTTCATATTCTATTTCTTTTCTTTGATGAAGAGTTGAAAGAAGATAGATCTGTCAGGCCATGTAAAATTTACTGATGAAATGAAATGTCACTGTTTTAGCATAATTCAAGTGAAGTATGTGACTACAGACTCTGAAGAAATCTTCAAGAAGAGTAGTCTGCTCCTTTATACAGTCAATATCATAGATGAGGACATTATTCTAGATCTTTCATGATTGAGAGAAAACAATTCTCTCATTGACTGAGTCACTCAGATGTGATGATACTGTCTCACTAATGAAGAGACAGTGATAGAGAAATCTGAAGAGTTTCATTGAAAGAATCTTGAGAAAAGAATTGAGTTGATATACTGTGTAGCAGGTGATTGAGACTTGAAGATAGATGAAGAAGTCATCACTCTCACTGCAAGATTAGCAGCAGTATCTGTTATTGAAGATGAATGTATATGACATCTCTTTACAGATTTTAAGAATGTCTTTTCAGAAAGAGAAGCAGTGAAGTTTTCTGATATCAAGATATAATATAAGATTTATCTTGAAGATAATGCAACAGCACTGTATAAGTCTCTTTATAACTTGTCTGTAAAGAAGTTGAATGTTCTGTGTAAATATCTTGAAGAAGTGCAATCAAAGAACTGAATATATTTATCAAAGAGTTCAGCAGAGGTGTCTATACTCTTTGTGCCTAAGAAGAATGATAGACTACATCTATGCATAGACTACAGAGGCCTCAATAAGATGACAGTTAAGAATTACTATTTATTACTGTTAATTGATGAGATAATTGATCAATTATCTGAAGTAAAGATGTTCTCAAAGATTGATATATGAGATACCTATCATAGAATCAGAGTTAATGAAGATGATGTTTGAAAAACAGCTTTTCATACTAAGTACAGTAATTTTGAATATCTTGTTTTGCCTTTTGATCTTTGTAACACTTCAGTCATCTTTCAGATCTATATAAATGAGATGCTGCAGGGCCTTGTTGATGTCTCCTGTATAGTATATCTAAATGACATTTTAATCTTCTTGAAATCAGAGAAAGAATATGATACTCATATTCAAGAAGTGTTGAGTCACTTGAGACAGTATTAACTCTATGCAAACATCAAAAAATGCTCATTCTACATACAGAAGATTGATTTCTTAGGTTATATTGTTGAGATGAATGACATTTCAATGAACAGGAGCTGAGTCTCTGTCATTGAGAACTGGCCAGTGCTGTGGATGTACTGCAAGGTGCAGATGTTTCTAGAATTTGTAAATTTCTACAGACAATTCATCTATGCATATTCATGAATTACTGTCTCTCTTACAGATCTGTTAAAGAGAGATGTGAAAGATAGAAAAATAAGACTGTTTACTCTCACTCAAGATACTGTGCAGGCATTTGCAGAATTGAAATAAGCTTTCACAGATGTCATGATGCTGAATCACTTTAACTCTGACTTACTCAGTCAGTGTGAGACTGATGCATCTGAGAATGAGATCTGTGAAATCTTTTCACAGTTGACACTGAAGACCTTTCAACATTGAAAGAATCAGAGAATAATTACTTCTGAGAAAACAGACAATGAATTGTCTGTGAGAGAAGGTTTTTTCACAGAGTCTATAAGATACTGTGAATAAAGATCAGTGATCTTCTTCTTTAAGAAGTTATCACTCACACAGAGAAGATATAATACTTATGATTAGAAGATGTTAGCAATTGTTGAATTCTTTAAGATCTGGTAACATTATCTTCAGAGTAGTAAGTATTCAGTGTAAGTTCTCACTGATCATGCAAATCTGCATTACTTCTTGACAATAAAGAGCTTGACAGAACATCAAGCCAGATGAGTGAAGCTGCTTTCAGAGTATGATTTCTATATCTGATACTGTTCAGATCAGCTTAATCTCACTGATACACTGTCTAGACAGCCTGATTATAATATCATTGATGCAGAGAAGAATTCTATAAAAGAATCTCTGTCATCACTGCAGAAGAAGCTGGCTGCAGAGAATTAAGATTCTCTAAAGCTCAGAAATGACACTGAAGAGGCAGCTGTGTAACTCAGTATAGAAGGTGAAAGAGAATCTGAGTTCTCATGAGAAACTGACACTGAAGATTATGAGCTTCTTGTGTCACATCTTGTAATCATTGAATTGACAAAGAATGAAACAGTCTACAATCTTTCAACTCAACTACTTTTGAAATTCATTGATAAGTTATAGAAGAGGAATATCTCTACTGCAGCTTAAATTCAGAAGTTGAAGAAGAAAGAGTCTGATTTAAACTTGAAAGAGACAGACTCTGAGCAGAGCAGTGCTGCTAAGAAATCAAGTCACTGATAACTAGAAGAATATGAACTTCTACTACTGAATGATTCAGTCTTCATCTCTTGTAGCAGAGCAGTGTGCTAGAAGTTATTAAGAATTCATCATGATAATTCTCATGCAGAGCACTTCAGATTAGAGAAGACTGAGAAGCTTCTAAAATATAAATACACTTGAGACAAGCTCTGAATAGATGTCAAAGAGTATATTAAGACTTACAATATCTGTCAAAGAATAAAGATTCTGTGATATAAGTAATACAGTGAGTTGACATCACTGCCTGTTTTAAAGAGCTTATAACAGAATCTATCAATGAATTTCATAGTTGACCTGCTGAAGTTGATAAGAGTCAAAGAATATGACTCAATTTTAATTATTGTTGACTGCTTCACAAAGATGATCAGATATATCTCTACTCATAAAAAGATTAAAGCCTCTGAATTGACTGACCTGTTTTTAGATATTATCATTCATGATCACAGTGCTCTGAAATTATTGATAACAGATCAAGAATCTCTCTTTATCAGCAAGTACTGATTGACTTTTTGCTATCATCTTATAATAAGACATCTTCTCAGTATCATATTTCATCTGCAGATTGATGACCAGACTGAACATCAGAATCAGACACTAGAACAGCATCTTCAAGCCTTCTATTTATATTATCAGAATGATTGACTCAAACATCTTCTGACTGCTGAATTCATATATAACAATACAAAGAATGTAATCTTAAAGATATCTTCTTTCTATACTTGTTATGAATATAATTCTTTATTACTCAGTGATATTGTGAATGATATTTCAAAGAAGAAGATAGACAGTCAGAATGTCAGACAGATACAGAGAACAGAGTATTTCTCAGTGTCAGAAGTAAAAGTGAGATTGAAACTTTTAAATAAAATTCATGAGAAGGCAGTGAAAAGCATTCACTGTGCTTAGAAGTGATAGATAGAATACTATAATTGAAAATATCTTCTGATGAAGTTCTTGATAGAGGATTAAGTACTACTTTCAGCAAAGAATATCAAGATAACAAGACTGTGTAAGAAGCTCAGTGAGTGATGACTAGAATCTTTTCTGATAATAAGAGTGATAAGTAAGCAGATATATAAGTTAAAATTATTCACAGAATTGAAATTAATTCATTCTATTTTCTACATTTTCTATTTGAAGCTCTATAAGTAATATCTCAGAGCAGAGTCATCTTGACTGAATAATATTAAGATTGAGAGTGATACTGAATATCTTGTAAAGAAAATATTGAATAAGTGAATACATTACAGTAAGCTTCAATATCTTATTAAATGAAAAGATTATTCATTATCAGAGAATTTATAAGAATCACTTGAGCATTTGAAAAATGCTGAGAAAGAGATTGCAACCTATAAGATGACTAGTAGAGACTGCTCTGTTACACATCAGAGATGTTGAATAAGAAATGCTGCTTAAGACTTCTCATTTTTTCAAAGAGTTTTTTAGAGATGATTTTGCAGTGATGAGCTGACATCTTGTAGACTCTGTAGCACTCTTCTTCTATTTTCTCTCAAAGAGTTTTTTAGAAGTTTAATGAGACTACACAAGTGTAAAATTCCTGAAGCAGTTAATAAGGAAAAGAAAGAAATATTTGAAATTAATAAAAAGATTAATATTAATTGACCTGCAAGCTGCTGCTAATCTAATGAGACTGCAGCTCACTGAAAAAGTAAAAAGAAGGAACTTCAGAGTCTACTTATCAATAATCACACTCTCATCAAACTCATTCTTCACTGTTGAAGTCTCTGACACTGATATCTTTGTCTGCTGAGAAGTTAGTGCTGCAGTGTCATAGAAGAACATGAGAAATGTATAAAATATCAACTTATTAACTTGCAAAGTATCTCAGTCATCTGCTTCAGTTGAAGTGAGATTCTCTTCAATCAGTGATTAATCTTCATAGTACTTTCAATGACAGTGTCAGCTGATCTCTTCTTGAGATCAGTCATTCTGAGGTGTTTTTTCATCTCAGAGACTCATACTTTTGTCTTCTTTTACAGATGAGTAAGAGGAATCTTCTCAGTCTTGACAGAATTTATCAACACTTGAAGCTCTGAGATTCTCACTCTATACTGCTTGAGTATCTAGACTTCTTATCAGAACTGATACAACATCTTTCTGTGAGATAATACTTACAGAGAGACAGAAGTTATTGTTACAGATGCAATGAAAATAACAGAAGTGAGAGAAGAGACAGATGTATAAAATTCTCTTCTTCTTCAGCTGTTTAATGCAGTGCAGACAAGTAGTGATGCCAGTTAGAGATCACATCAGAGCCTTCTCACAGAGAGAAGATAAAGAAATCACAGAACTCTGCAGACTCAACTTAGCAGCATTCTGAGCAGGACTCAGACATGCTGTGAGAGAGAAACTATGAATTGAGCTTCTCAGAGTCACTGTTCTCAGAATTAAGCTCTTCTCAGATTCCTCTTCAAATGATCACACAGAGTCATATGCTACTGTATTGACTGAGAGAGAAGATGGTGTTACAACAGTAGTAAGAGAAGCAGAGAATGAACTGAATACAGATGAACTGATCAGTAGAAGAAATAATATCTCACTGCAAGACACAGTAACTATCACCACAGCTGTAAAAGAAGCAGGAGAAGAAGAAGATGTGATAATGAAAGCAGTACTCTCATGACTCATTGACATCACTGTCTTCACCTTCAACCTGGCTTTCTTAACAGTCACAGAGGCCGCTGCTGCATCATGAAGACATTTGCTACTCACTAGAAAACATCAGAATAAGCCCTTGATTATTCTTCAAGAATGATACTCTCATGCACTCACTGTTACAATTGAAGAGAGAGAAAGAAAAATGTTTCACAGAGAAAGAGATCTTTTTAAAAAATCCTGTTACTACTGTTAGCTTTGTCTCTAAAATACATCACTTTTACAGAGAATTTCATACATAGAACAGTATATAATGAGAGATCTGTAAGTCACTTGTTAACTATATTTTTCACATTTCAAATTGATATATAAGAAACTCACTTATCACATGTTTAGTTTGAATGATGATGAGAAAAGAAAGATCTATGCAGTCAGCAGAAAAACTCATCTATTTCTTTATATCACATGCAGTACATACACTGTCAATCAGTTGACAATCATTACTATACAACAAAGATAATTTCTAATTCAGTAATCTTGAGAGCATAGAGACTATACTCTTAAAGAGAAGAATATTATCATGCTTTCAGCTGTGTCAAGACTCTGTTACAGTTTCACACAGCTCATCACTTTCATGTGAATGATTTCATCTCATTTAAACTAGTTTTCAATCACTCTATGATATTATTTGAATATATCATAGAAAGATCTGATTGATGAATATAAGAATTCTGCTTCTATACAAGGTCAGCAGATTACTTTTTCTTGACAATGAGGCACTGCTGAGATATTACTCTGGCTATTCTCACTCATGAAATGAGAGAAGAGTATTCACTCATTGTCTATATAGAATAGCTAGATGCTGGCTTCTTATCAAAGAAGTCAGTGATTTGTTTTACTGCTACTGAGATATATACAAGAGTTACTGCATGTCTCATATAATCTTCTTAGTATACTAAGTATCATATCTGTGATATTCTCACAATAACTCTGTAGTCTATGAGCTCACTATTCAAGTAAGATAGTCAAGCTCACTTATACAGCTTCTCAAACAACTACTTCTACATGTCACCGCTGACTAGTCACTGCTTCGGTTCCACCACGTTACAATTAATAAAGATTAGCATGCTTAAGAAGACACTAACTTTCAAACTTCTACAGACTCTTATAAGTATAGATAAAGATCAGACTTATAAAGACTTCTGTATATAACTCTGAATATTGAATAATCATCTTATTAAGCTTAAGAGTATACAGAACAGCAGTAGAAGATGTTACATCTCAGTCACTTATACATCTGCATCAAAGAATAATAATAATAATACAGATATCATGAATTGAGTAGACTTAAATATCTATATATAAATAAGAGTCTCTGCTGTCTGAACAAGCTTCTGAGTTTCTGAAATTGCTTCTGAAGAAGTCACTGATTAATATCAATGAGAAGTATGCATCAACTATAACTGATTAGAATATATTACTTTTAACTGTTAATCAATTTATATATCATCTTATTCTAAGAAAGAATTCATCATTTCATGCCAATCATGTCACATTGAAGAAGGATTTGAAAGATAACTATAAGAACACTTCAGCGAAACAGAGAAAAGATTAGCTTCTATTCAAATTCACAAGCAGAAGCTTGAAGAGGTCAGATAATAATAATTTAAAGAGAAAATAACAATGAATACAATTCTTGTATCTACTGTAATGAATAATATATATAATATAAAAGTTATGATAGACAGCAGTCTATGTTACTATACAATAATTAAATCTTCAGTCATAAGATATTATAACCTTCAGTATTATTATTATTATTATTCTTCAATTATAGATGTATGTAGTCAGAGACTATAACATCTATCTGAGAACTTTTAGTTCTCAGAGTTTTTCCTATATCTATAAAGTCAACTATTATATATTTATCAATTTCAGATATGCAAAATCAGAAAATTTCAGCTCAGAATACAAAAACTGTTTATAAATTGCAGTATTTTAACATCTTCTGATACTTTGAAATCATTTGACAATATCATGACAAAAGAAAAGAGAATACAATCTTAAAGATAAACACATTAAATAGATAGATAGAAAAGAATAGAAAGAAAAAAGTAAAGTAAAGAGAGACTATAATAAAATAAACTATTAAAAGATAGTATATAGCTGTTTTAACAGACTATATCTGATCAATTTCCTTCGCCCCGGTGGCCGAATGGTTAATGCGGCCACCCGGTAGCGCCTTGGCGTGGGAAACCAAGGCGTGTGGGTTCGAAACCCGCAGGGGATACATTAAATCCGGAACCCAAGCACCTCAGGTTCCTAATAAATACAGAGGTGTACAAATCGCTCCAATAAAATCGCTCTATGTTCCTGGGCTGGGAAGTTATTATCGCATGTATCTAATTGTCACTCCTTTGTATTTCCTATGTTCTTGTTATCTTGGCGTGGTCTCAACACCTGTATTTCCTCCTGTATAACCAACACTTGGCCTGTATTTAACATCACGCAAGGACTCATCATAAGCTCCGCTTGCATATGAGTATAATGGAAGAATAATAATAATAATAATAATGATCAATTTCCTTCTCTTCATATTCAGATATTTCTGAATTTAGTCATTTTCTTATAGCTGCTTGAGTTTCTGATAGAAAGTCTATTAAGTATTTAATTTCTGTCTCAGTTGAGAATCTCTCTATTTAAAAGAGTTAGACATAGTTTTTTCTTATTGAATCTAGAAAAGAAATGAATTAACTCAGTCTTATTCATATTAAATTAAATTTGATTGATATCTGCTCTAACAAAGATTTTCTTTACTACTTTTTCAATCATTTCTAAATTCTCTTTGATTGTTTTTGAACTGTAGACTAGATCAATATCATTCATATAACTTGAAGATCTTACTATTTTCATATCTCTATTCTTGAATAGATATGCAGTGTATATTATAAATAAAATGAGTAAGATTGAAGATTCTTACAGTACTTCTATTTTTATCTCAGTTTTACCTTATTTCATTTCATCAAAGAATAGTTATATGATTCTTTTAGATATAAAACACCTGCTGAGTGCCAGCGCGATTCTGTTTATTCTCACAAAACTTAAAGGAATTACAAAGCATACACGAACCATCCAGGGAAGGGACTGCTTCTATTCTGGGACTGCTCCTGTCCTGGGGCTACTTCTGCTCTGGGACTACTTCTGCCCTGGGGCTACTTCTGCCCTGGGACTACTTCTGCTCTGGGACTACTTCTGATTGATTGATTGATTCATAGACTGTCCCAACCGCCCGCAGGCAGTTATGCAGCGTACGACTATAAATACAGGTGTTCCCGCTCTTGCTTCCGAGACCAAGCTATTCGTGATCCGAATTGCTTCCCTTCTGCTCAAGCTCAGATACCCCTCTACCAATAATCTTTCTATCAGTTCTGTATCTATGCACTTGTCAGGCCTTTCCTGACCCTCCTTGACTTCTATATACATGTATGCAAGCTCAAATAGGCAAAGTAGCAGTATCCGTGTATGTGAGTACTTTGAGGCCTAGCTCTTTCCTGATTCTGTATGTTTGTGTAATTCGAGATGCCGATGTGACCGCCATTTAAGTTCTGTGATGTGTGTGACATGCTTGTTGATGTGAATCCGGCCGTGTCTTCTTGGGGCCCTAGTATATACATACTATCACACAAGCTGACAATGTCATTCAATGTGACCTGTTCTTGAAGGTATGTTTGAAGCTGTTGGTGGTTTTGTTGTTGACCATATCTGTCCCTTCTATTCTGCTTTCTATCGCGTGATTGTCAATCTCCATTGCTGTAAACTATTGTCAGGCAGGAAAATGAAACCCCCGGGTTCATTTTCCATCATAGGGTGTATGTGAAAGGGCCGACACTCCCTTCGTGTACTGGGGCTGTATGTTTGGTGTTTCATGAGGCTTGGGAGTTGTTTTCGGCGCATTGGCATGTTGTTGGCAGGATGTATTGTGTTCTTGAAGATAGATTCTATTCTGTTGCTGTTTCGGTCGTATCTGTTCCTTCTAATCCGTGTCTCATCGCGTAGATCCGACTCTCTGATTCCGTAAACTGTTGTCGGGCAAGAAAGTGGAGGGACCAAGTCCACTTTCCATCCAAGGGGCGTACGTTGAAAGGGGGCACAAATTCCTTTCTGTACTGGGGCTGTATGTTTGGTGTTTCTTGAGGTTCGGAGGGTGGGATTTCGGCGCGTCGACGCCTGATTGATGGGGGATATTGTGTTCTTGACGATAGGTTCTATGCTGTTGATGGTCATTGGTGATGATCTGGGCATTCCCCTCTCTTGTTTCCGAAGCGTAGACACCCGCTGGCGCAGCGCCGATTCCGTTCTTTCTGGAAAACATTACGCCTGTCGACCATTACGCCCGAGAATTGCTGACTAGTGGTTCAAGATTGATTTTGGCTAGAGTTTGATTTCGAAGTTGAATTTTGCTGGATATTTTAAGAAGTGACTTTTTGGCTCAATGGAGCCCACTTTATTTCTAGAAAACACTCGTAGCTATAAATTGAGATCTCTTCCCAAAGTCTGATGCTTCGAGCAGCGCCTTTCCACCACCAACAAAGATAGTGAGTGCCATGTCCGGTACAGCTTACAGAAACAGGGGAATTACCCCCTCCACCCCGAACAACATGCGAGAGCTACACGAAATATCAGGTCTAGAGGGGAAAGCAAGGGAAACTTGAGAATAAATGTGAATAAATGAAATATCTTGTTTGTTGTTTCTTTGCCTTACGGTTGGCCATCCATTGACGAAAATATATCTCAGCTATCTGAAGATATCATAACTAACAAATACGAAAGCCAACCATAACATGGCGAATTTCAACGTTCAAACAGGTTTCGTCCCCGACCAATAAGTAAGGGTGGAGGATGGTTTCGATCTTTTAGCCAGTACTAGAACCAGAAGAATGTGGTACGGCCCGTTGCCTTGTGCAAAATGCAGGGCAACGAATTTAGTAGTGTACAGTACTGTAAAAATTATCATAATTTTTGAATGATCAGTGTGACTGCATTTAACAGTAAAATAACCCCAATGGTTTTGAGGTATGCTTTCGATCGTGGGGCCGAAAAAGTGGGCATCTTGCGTCATGGGCTGCGGTTTATATATTTTCCCTTCCTTCGCAGAACCACCACAGCTCACACAGTACTTTGTGGACCTTTATTAACTTGGATGGCTGGGCGTAGAGATGAACGGGCGTAATGGTCGACGGGCGTAGAGATGAACGGGCGTAATGGTCGACGGGCGTAATGGGTGAACGGGTGCTAAACGCCAGTGCCGGTGTCAATCCCAGCCCAAGCCCCCTTGCCTCTGTCTGGTTCAAATATTGTGCCATTGGAAATTGCCACCGGTGCAGTTCCTGTCTCAATCCGGTTGAAATTCAAGCTCCGACATCCTTACGTTGTCTTGCACTGGCAAGGATATCTCGGATGCGGTAGCGGGCCTCCCATGAGTGGCTTTCCGAAGCCGCACGACATGGACGGGGTGCTGAGCTGCAACGTTTTCTTAACGGCCCAGGGATCCCACTCAGGTGGTGCATCTTCGGGGTGGAGGTTGAAGCAGCGAGCTTGGCTGTGAGGGATCCAGTGTTTTGGAGGTGGCACTTACTGCACCAGTGGCCTTGTGGTAGTGGAAACCGCGGTTGCTTCATCGACGGGATTCTCTCACAGTGAAAATAAATGGGTCTCAGAGTGTGCTAGCTGGGATTGACGGGCGACTGGATGGGATGACTGACGGGCGGAAAGGATGACGGGATTGACGGCAGCCATGGATTGGCCCTGAAGGGAAAGCCAGCATCAATTTTGTAACAGTCAGCATAGGTCAAGAAGTGTACTGGTTTGTCTGCCGCAGAACCTGCTAAGGTTCGTACCTACAGGGTAACGTACTTCGGTCAAAAGTCATAGACCAGTGAAGGACTTGTGACTGCTTGCTCTATGTTTGTATTTGGTACAGGTCAGTCGGCACAGGACAATCTAATCTAATCTATGCCGACTAACCCATATTTGGGTAACTGTACAGCTCAAGCAACCAATGATCTGGATTAGTCAACGCCACCCCTCAGTGGCTCAGGAGTCCGTGGATGCTCATGTACCGAGTTGGGTTGTTTTACTTTTGATTTACTAACTTGTTAAACTTTCCAAAGAGGGACATAAGACGCATGTACGAGAAAAAATCAAACAAGGTGGGCTTGCGCCAGATAGAGAACAGTAAATCATATCCCAAACCATAATCATCGTCCGATAGCCTTAACTATGCGACCAGCGACATAAATCGAACTCTGCGGCCTCGAACCCCGGTTGTTTGCCTACGATTGGTAACTACCAAGCCATGGCGATGATGAAAATGTCATCCATGTCCAATCACCTGTTGAAGGAGGCGTTGTTGGGGAGCAGCTGCATGAACTTCCATTTGCTGAAACTCCCGTCCAGATGCCCAATTCCTCTTTCGCGGAGTTTTCTCAGTTCGTCGTCTACAAACACCCGAGTGGCAAGAACATCCAGATTGATTTTACCCCAGAGTGGCAGGTGGGTATTTTCCTGCTGTCCATCTGGTTTCTCCACATCTAACCACCTGCCCGATGAACAATCCAGTCTGCATATGTGCCTGCAGCTGCTACAATGATCGGCTCGATCAACTCGACAAACCTTCCCTACATTACCCCCTTGGACCTGCTCGCCCTAAAGATAAACACCTGTGGTATGCGTCCGACTGCTGCAAAGAAGTCTCGCGATGCCCAAGATGCCCTGACAGTGGCAGAGATGCTGTTGAAGCACGGTCCGATTGTACTTACCCATGATCAGAAAGAGGCAGTGCGTGTTGGCATCGAAGATGTTGGTGCTTTGAGTGGTCGACATTCAAGCTGGTGGACTAGCGCCCTGCAGCTCTGACAAGGGATATGCCTGCCGATTCGCGAAACGCGAGGGGAGGTGGCCTGCGAGGTGGTAGCGTAACTTGTGTAGATATTCCGAATGCAGTTGGGAGATAGCATATCTGTTTTGTAACAGTTATGAGAAGCAATATACGCATTCGCCAAAGACATAGTTAAGCCCTCGGTAATCTTCATCCCTGAGCCTTACGATTTATGCGAAATATGTATCTGGGGGGACTGAAAACAACAGAAGTGTTGCTTGTGTCCTGGTAGTAAGCATTGTCACAACTTTAATTTATTTAGCCGACGCGTGTCGCCTCGCCGCCTCGCTTTTCCAACTCGCCAATTTTCATTTTTCCCAAGATTCCTTTTCTGTTACTACTTTCTGACGTATCAGCATGGTGTCCTTTCAAATTCTCTCCGACCTCCATCTCGAGTCTCCTGCTGCCTACGACATCTTCGAAATCCCCAGCAAAGCGACTCATCTCGCGCTCCTAGGAGACATCGGCAACGTTCGTGACCCAGGTTTCTTCTCGTTCATCGAAGCACAGCTGCACAACTTCCGAATCATCTTCTTTCTTCTTGGAAATCATGAGCCATATCATTCCAGTTGGGCCGAAGCGAGACGCCAAATTATTGAGTTTTCACGTGAGGTGTGTCAACGGGCGGAACACGATCCGACTTTGGGCCTTGGGAAATTCATCTTTTTAGACCAGACGCGCTTCGATGTTTCTGACAGCGTGACCGTGCTTGGATGCACGCTTTACTCGCACGTTTCCACAGGGCAGGAGGAGAGAGTCAGTTTTGGCCTAAATGACTTTTATTATATTGATGGCTGGACCATTGGGGACCATAACAATGCTCATGCCGCGGATCTGGCGTGGCTGAACAACCAAGTCGCTACCATCTCTACTTCTGAGCCAGGAAGATATATCGTGATTTTCACCCACCATAGCCCAATCACGCAAGATCCGAGAGCGCTTGACCCAGCACATTCTGGGAGCGCTATTGGCTCTGGATTTGCCAGCGACTTGAGCAGGGAGGAGTGTTTCAAAAATGAAAAAGTGTGCATGTGGGCATTCGGGCACACGCACTTCAATTTCGACTTCACGATGCAGCAAGGGAGTGGACATGGAAAGAGAATTGTGAGCAATCAGCGTGGATATTACTTCAAGCAGGCTGGGGGTTTCGATGTGGGGAAAGTGGTGACTGTCTAGATGAGATGTCTACCTACTAACTTACCCACTGAACTAGGTGTTTGATATGGATATTGCTTAAATTATGTAAATGATTAATATATAATATATATCCTAAGGCAAGGAATTGTTATTGGCTGTTTTCAGATCAGTACAACTTCTTCTCTAGAGTTTAGACAAAATACGCGAATACAAATGATTCGAAGCAAAACAAAAGTGGGAGACAAAGAAATGAGGGCGACGAGCAAACAAACACACACAATATAAATACTGTACCATGGGACGCAGGCAAGATAGACCCTCGGCTGGAATGTCAATGGAGCTCGTGGGCCGGATTCAAATGTGCTAAGCAAACAAAGATCAAACAAAGGGAACCAAAGCAAACGGGTAACATTCAAGACAGAAAAAGCACGGAACAAATCAGAGCCGAAATTGATACTGTCACCAGACTCGGCATCATGTTCCATATCTCTGATAAGAGTCATCCCTCCCCCTCTCCATTGACTGTTCTGCTCCTCAATTTCTATTGAGGAGAAGGAAAGAGAAGAGCTGTTTCGCGAGGTGTTACATATAAACAAAGAAAGCCCTAGCATATTGTCCCTGCGCCATCCTCTATTGGTGATCACGAGGTAGGAAAGGCCAGCGCCATCGCAACTAGTGAGTCTGACTCAGTCCAAGTAGCAATTGTTACGGACGAGCTTCCCGACGACGGCTTCAACGTGTTGTATGTTGGGAAATTTGGGTAACAGAGGAAAGTTGTTGCGATCGCGGCGCCTCATCCTGGAAATGTAATCAGTTCATTCCAACTTGCTTTCCTTGCGAGCAGGATCGGGTGATAATTCAATGATAGAACAGCACTGATTCAATGGCCATGGCTCTTCCAAGGCTGTAACCAAAAAAAGGCTCATCATGCCTGTCATCATGCCTCTCAAGTCTATGCTTCTGAGAGGCCGGATTTGGATGGCTATCAACTCAATTTCATTTACTTCGGGGTATTCTTCTGAGATGTCATCTGGGGTCCTGACATCGATGTATAAAATGTCGAGCTTGGGGCAGAAGTATATGGGTCTAGGCATTTTGCTTTCACATTTCTCCCTGAAGAAAGGCTTAAAATGAGTGAGAGCAACTTCGCGAGATTCAACACATACATGGAGAAGTACCAGCGGGCGGGCAGAGCAGAACATTTTTTCACCTGATTCATATCCACTTGCAGGTAATTCGCTTATGCGAAGAACACGTCGATTGGGGAGTGCATCCTTCCAAACAAGTACAGTACCCGTATTTCAGGTGGCAGTTCCATGAGAGGGAAACATGTAGCCTGTTGATATCATAGTTGTTGATTCTCAGCTTCGACTGCGCGGAGCCGAGCTTTTAGATCCTCAATTTCCGCTTGCAGATTATGAATGATATTCTGAGAAAGAAGATCCATCCTGATCTGTGGTAATGAGCTGGACCGGTTAATAGGAACGATGATGAGGCCGTTGTTTGCCAATGTTAGAAATAGAGAAAAGGGAGAAGACGCACATACGGCAGCAATAGAGAATTTTTATATGGTGGTTAGGCGTCTTTTATAATTGCCACAAGGGCAAGGCTGACCTGACAGTGCAGGGAGCCACGGAGGAGGGGGGGGGGCCAACATTCAGGGATTCGAGCAGACTTTATAGTGGGCGGCGTGATAAGGCAGGCGGAATTTAAAATTGAAGATCATTCAACTTCAGAACTTCTTCCAGCAGGGCTAGAGTTTAAACATCTATAATTACGTGTGAGTTTGTACAGAAAAGAAATAATGGTGTATCATTTGACATTTACCCAGTGCAAAGATGGGACGGGAACAAGTTGAATCAATACATAAACAGGTTGTAACTAAATGGAGCGGCTCTTCAAGAGTGATCTCCCACGCCGCTTAAGAGATCTGTGACTCTCTACCCTTCCCGCTTTAGCGTGGAACTCGTGGACTATAAGGATCTTAGGGCATAGGGCATGGTCAGGTGACCCACACAAGCCTCGCCACCCCATATCCACTCACTCATCTCTAGCTTAGATAGCTTCTTCCTCTTCTTCTTCAAGATTCAGTTTCAATATAATCTAGTATACTGCTGCTATTCACTCTGATAAAGTTAATTCTTATTCTGTAACATTACTGAATTTTCTCATCTCACTATCAGTTATAGATCTGCAGCATTTTTTTTTCTCTATATCTTCATACACAGTGTTCTGCAGCAAAAAAAATGACACTCAGTCAAATTACACAAATTCAAGCTCTTACAGATCAAGTTAATGAACTAATTACTTAGAACTATTAAATAACTGATGTCAATACATAACTGATCTGATGTTTAAAAATACTGAAAGTTATTACTTATATGAAAGATATGTCTTCAGTTCTAATTTATTATTAACTTATAATCACTGTTACTAAGATGAAATTGCATAAATTAGATATCTTTGATAAGACTAGTAATATCTGTTTCTAACTACTGAATATAAATAATAATATCTGTGAATATCTTATTATTAATGAAGTCTTTAAAATCTCTTTCAACATCAGCTATCTTAGCTCTAAGATTTATTAATATATTCAGTGAATATAAATAAAATATAATATACATATCATTATCTGAGATATTCTGAAGATATAACTCTGTGATAATTATTAGAAGATTAATATAACTCTTACTACAGAGTTATAAATAAACTCTCTTTATATATAATATAATTAATATACTGTGAACTTTATTACTGACTTTGAGATTATTATAGTAGACTTGAAGTGAAATAATTCTACACTATATATTACATTCTGTATTAAGTTGATAATATCAATTCTTTATCAGATTAATCAAGCTTACTTTAATACTTAATCAGTATTCTTCACTGAATGAAAGAAGACAGTTATAATAACAGAGAGTTATATTTTCATATTATATTAACTTATCTCACAGAACTGTCAAGTTAAATTCAATTTTACATGAGATAATATAATCTCTAATATCACTGTTAATAGAGATTGTTTCAGATCATCATGTAATAGTAACAAGAATTCAGATATCATAGATAATAAATACTGAAAACATTAATATGAAGATGTCTGCATCTAATACAGATAAATAAGACACTGAATAGCAGAATGCTGCACTCATCTAATATCAGTCTCTATACACTTATCTGTAGAGACTTATAACTGTCAGAGTACTTCTATATCTGTGATTATTAATAATTACTCACATACAGTCTCTTCAGATTATGCTGTTATATACTCTTCATTCTTCTCTCTTAAATCAAAAAATAAATCAGTATATCATTAGAAACAGTTATATACACTGACAAGTCTCAAGTCAATCTCTTCACTTAATAGATTAATAAATACATCTTATTCATGAAGATCATCTGCTATAATATATTAATTCTTATTACTGTCTCAGCTCTTAACAATATAATATATCTTATATATCACATCTTCAACACTCTTTCTAGTATAAAATACCTCAGCTGTGTCATTCTTTCAGCCTTAGTTAACTCTAGCACAGAGTTAAATATCATAATCTTAAAAGTGATAGAAGTATTAAATGCTGTTAAAATATTAGTAACAGAGATCTCTCTGAAGAATCTATAGTATTACTCATATTAAACAGCTTTCTTTATCTATAAACTTACTCTGCTGAATTCTGATAAACAGCTGATTATACACTACTTCTGTCTTATATTAATGACCTTATCTCTTATTCTAGACATGCTCTGGCTATATAACATGAACTCTGACATTCATTGAGACATAGGCCAGATATTCAACAGATTTCAGATATATTAATAACATGTAGAAGATATTCTGTTATGAGAATTTCTCAGAGAGGAAATAATTCTCATTATAGTCTGATTACAATTCTCTGAACTAATATAATCAGTATCAGACACTCTGTCATCTCAGTTAGAGAATTTTCAGAATGTTTTTCATCTACTTACAGTAAACTCTCTTTCTCTCTGTTCTGATGCAGATATGAAGATAACTTTGATAAATAATAAGACTCTCAAGAAGAGTTTACTATATAATATGAGTGAGAAGAAACTACAGCTTCTGAAGAAGTACATTGATGAGAATTTGAAATAAGAATTTATTCAGTCTAGTAAAAGCTCTCATACATTCTCAGTATTATTTACTCTCAAGAAGAATAGCTCTAAAAGATTTTATATTGACTATAGAAATCTAAATATAATCACAGTCAAAAATCAATATATAATATCTTTAATTTCAGAGCTTCTGAAAAGATTTAACAGAATTCACTGAGTCACAAAGCTAGATCTGATTCATGTCTTTCATCTGCTACAAATTACAGAGAGTTATGAACATCTCACAGCTTTTAAAATATGTTATAGAAATTATGAATATCTGATTATTCTCTTCAGTCTCTGTAACTCTCTCAGTCACTTTCAACAGTATATTCAGACAGCTCTTCTTTTATACATAGATAAATTCACTGTGATCTACATAGATAATGTTATTATATATATAAAAGATAACAGTTCAGAGGCTCATTAATAACACATTCAGAAGATACTTCAGAAACTCAGACAGATCTGACTAATATATAATCTCTTCAAATACTGCTTTCTATAGAAAGAAATTGACTTCATGAGCTATATAATCAGCTGTCACAGTACAAGAATGAACTCAAAGTGTGTAGAAGCTATAGTATTTTAGCTTATTTCTAGATCTATTTAAAATATTCATGAATTTCTGAGATTCTGTAACTTCTATTACTACTTTATACACTGCTATAGCAAAGTTGCTCTATCAATGATAAATCTGCTGAAAGTTAATAAGATCTTTCAATGAATAGACACTGAAGACTTCAGTTTTCAGCTGCTGAAAGATAAATTTATCAAGATCTGTGATATTCACTCTTGCTACTTTCTAAGGCTTCTGTCTCTTTCTTTCTGAGGCTTCTGCCTCTTTCTGAGACTTCTGCCTCTTTCTTTCTAAGACTTTTATCTCTTTCTTTCTGAGGCTTCTGTGTCTTTCTTTCTGAGGCTTTCATCTCTTTCTTTCTGAGGCTTCTGCTCCTTTCTTCTGTAAAAGTCAATCACAATAAACAAACAAGCATGTATATATATATATATAGAGGCATCCGCCCATCTTTATCTTGAAGAATAAGACAAGATTTATCTTTTTACATGTATAATATGTGATCAGCATACACTACAGGTGATGTATACTGCAATTTAATAGCATATCTCAGTAAGAACAAGATTCTCAGTCCTCTTAGATTTCACTCTGTCTTCAAAAGATACAATACTGATGATTAATCTGAGTTGTAGATAATGAAGTTCAGTCAACTGATAATTGATCTGATTGATTTCTCTACATTCTTTCTGTCTTTGAGAAGATATAATACTGATGATTAATCTAAGTTGCAGACAACAAAGTTCAGTCAACTGATAATCAGTCTAGTTAACTACTCTATCTTTTTTCATCACTGCAGCTGATAATTGATTCAGTTGTGATAGACTCACTCTATACACATCTGTTACACACTGCAATGAAGCAGAATGAATGTCTCACTAGAAGTAGCTCTCATCAGCTGCTCTGCTTCACTGAGTCAGATAAGTTCACTGAGAAGTGAGCTTTCTGTGAACCTGCTCAGAGATCTGACACTGAGTGTATCTACTTACAGACAGCAGTGAAGAAACATGCTGTTATAATCACAGAGATCTGACAGAATGCAAATGAATGATATGATAGTGTCAAGAACTAAGTCATATTATACAACTGTGTTAAGATAGAGAGCATTCTTATAAGAGTGTCTGCCAGGTGTTATAATAATGTTAAGACAACTCTTGACTCAGTTTCTGTCATGAAATGAAAGAATGCTATTAACTCTTGACTACAGACTTTCTGTACAAAGGTTATAAAGTATATGAAAGAAAGAGAATCAATAGCTTCAAGCTATATTAAGTTTAATGATCAGAGTCATACCTCTTCTGATAAAGTCACTGTATTAGATATAATTGAAGAGTTGAAGCAACTGAAGTCTCAGCTGGCTCAGTAAGAAAGTAAGCTAGATAAGTGTGAGTGCTAGCTCAACCAGTAGCAGAATTAGTTGAATAAGTGTATCACTCTTATTGATGAGTGTGTCAATAAGCTTCAGAACAATCTTCAGTGTTTGATAAATAGAAGAAGCTGACTGACAGAGATATGAAGTAACTTCTGCATGAAGAAAGCAGTACTTGTCACTCAGAGATAAGAGCAGCAGTGTGAAAATCAACAGCAGCAGAAACAACTGACTTAAGTTGAGAATGATGATTTTCTCACTGAATTCTCTCAGTGACTGAATATCTTATTTAATGAAGGCTTTAAATCACTCTCTAGAGTCCTGCAGACACCCGCAATTTCAAGAGAGCTGTGTGATACTGAGTGAGATGTATTTGAGAGCAGGATCTGCTGCTCAAACATGATAAGAAATAGATTCAATTTCACATGAGAGACAGACATTTCATGCTTCATCTATGACACAGAAGAGAATCAAGTCTGCAGAGAGTAAGTGTCTGCAGTATTCTTGAAGAAGAAGGCCTGTCTCATCTGTGATCATAGTGACTTTCTGCTAGACAATAGATCTCATTCATTCTCATGATGAATTAATGATGTGGTCTGCTACACTGAAGATGATAAATGAGAACATTCAACACAACTGAGAGTGAGCAATGTTATACTGTTCAATTCAGCAGAAGCAGATGTAATAGCATTCATCAGTCATCTAGAGTTTATTATTATATAGAAGAAAGAAGATGCAGTACTCTGAGTCTTTTCATTATACTTGAAGAAATAGATGTTAAAATGACATAACAGCCTGTCTACAGAAATGAGAAAGAATATGAGCACTTTTCTTCTCATTACAATTGACAAGCTGAGGTGAGAATTTCAGCTATCTGAGAAGAAAGTCTGAGTAAAAGCTTAAGAACTGTGTTTCTTCTTTGAGAAGTTGAATAAGCTGTCATTGACACTGTATATCTTGCAGAAGATTAACTTGCTATGAGTCATCTCAATCTTTGACTCTGTAATGATGAAGAGACTTCTATGAAAAGAGTTGAAGTTAAACCTATCTCTGATTACATCTCTTATTCTCATCAAGTGTTTGAATGACTTCTGAAGAAGAATTAGAGACAATGAATCAGCTGTCTGATATGCTTGAACTGATCAAAGAACTCAATTCACTGAATATATATAAGACTTCAGATGATTTGATTAAAATAATGACTGCTGCTCTTATCAGACCTTCTTGATCAGATTATATATGAAAACTATTAAGTCATCTGTGTCTGCTGCAGATTCTGCAGTGACTCTTTCTGCAAGTGTCTTCACAGTGAGCAGACTGTTAATTAGATATGCAGAGGGCAAATCATCAGCATCTGTGACAGAGTGCTATGTGTGCAGAGGCTCTCATTATATCAATCACTGTCTCAGAAAAGAGAATCTAGTGAATTAAGTTAAATGAAAGAGTGATAAAGAAGAGAATGATAATCTATTATAACTAGATCTCAGTCTAGATTCTGATAGTGAGTTGAAAAAATAGATAATAAGTCAGGTGCTGAGAGATCTGTCTCATTCATAGATGCTCTCTCAGATAATTATCTGAGTATGTTTAACATTGACATATATGCTATCACAGTGCATGATGTTCTCATAAGTGATTGAGAATATGTTAGTGAACTGCAGTACTTATTCTACATCTTTCTTACTATTCTCATTGATATCTTCTGAGACAATCTCTCAGTTTGCATTGATACAGATACAGGTATATCACTTATTAATACAGTGATAATAAGCTTATTCTTTCTTCAATATCAGCTGACTGCTCTGTCACATGACTGATATATATGTATTTGAGAAGTTGATTTGAATACAAATGAATTGAACCTATTCATATCAACAGCTCTCACTCTAAAGATGAACAATGAGACTCTTTTTCATCTGAAGAGTGAATTTCACCTGATGCAGTATCTCAGATGTAATATGATTATAGTAAATGATATATTATCACTAGTGAGAGTCATCATCAATGTTCATGATGAGTGTATTATATTTCATGAAAAATATGCTATAAATGCCAAGATCATCAGAGATACTATCTGTGTGAGTAGAAACTCTTCTCTGTTATAAAAGTAAAAAAGAATCATTATCTACTCTGCAGATGCTAATGTTGTCAATAATAATTTAATTAAGAAGTTGTCTCTGTTTTCTATCTCACACACAGAATTATTTCTATTGACAGATACAGAAGATTATGACAATTCTCTTCAGATTCTCATGATAAACACTCTCATCAAGTGAGTTGAAGCACAGATATCAGATCACTGAGTAGTGAGTGATTATAAGATAATTCAGAAGATCATTGACTGATATCACAAACTTTTTAATCTCAATCTGAGATTATTTTTGAACAATGTGAAGATGCTGCTACAGTTCATTAATAAAGATAATTTTTCTGAACTGAAGCAGTAATCATACTCTCTCTCATGAAGAAATCAGAAAGCAGCTGATTAAATCTTAAATCTGCTTGTTCAAAATGAGAGAATTGAGAGAGTTTCTCTTGAGATCAAGAACTCTATCACTTTCTCCATGTTTGTGATCTGATATAAAGAGAAACTGTGTGTGATTGTGAACTTGCAGAAGATCAATCTATGATTGCTTTCAAATGTGTATTCTTTACTGACACAGCAGAATGTTCTGCAGTTGTTAAGTGATTTTATAGTATTCTCATCAATGAATATCTGTCAAGACTTCTTTCAACAGCTCATAGAAGATTCTGATTGCTTCAAAACCATCTTCATCACATCACATCAAGAGCTTGAATGCTTTATAGTTGCTACAATAAGATTGACAATCTCACTCAGATTCTTTCAGCAATATATGAAAGAGATACTGGCACAATTCTTGTGATGATTCATCTTAGTCTATATCAATAACATCATCATCTTCTTATGTTTACTAAATGATTATCTTCATCACATACAGGCAGTATTCATCACTCTCAAGATATTCAGAGTGATGATATTCTTATTCAAATGTCATTTCATCTATTTCTCTGTGTGTTTACTGAGCCATCATGTTAGCTGACTGAGAATATTCACTCAGAAGAAGAAGATAGCTGCTATCACAAATCTGGTCTTCTCTATAATTCTCAGAGAGCTGGAGAAGATTGTTGACCTCTTCAACTACTACTGTAACTTTGTGAACTTCTATGCAGATAAGATAGAAGCACTGAAAACACTTAAAATCAGAATGCTATGCAACAGCCTCTGAACAGGTCAGAAAAGAGCATTGTATGCAGTAAGAATCAAATTAATTGAGTTTGAAGCATCTCTGCAATTTCAAGTTCTACTCACAGAGGCTCAACTTTTCTTCAATACTGTTAAACAGGCCTTAATGAATGCTCTCATGAGAGTATACCCTGACTTCAAGTGACTGTTCATTGTGTATGTGAATTCTAGCAAATAGTGTGGGATAGAGATCACGCTGTATCAGATGAGCACTGATGAGATTGAGAGGCTCATTCTATTTCTATCATGACAATTGAACCTGGCAGAGAGACAGTATTGAATGACTGAATTAGAGTGCTTGAGATTGATGTGAGCTCTGAAAAAGCTTTCTTAATATCTCAATGATGAATTCATTGTTATGACTGATTACATTGCACTTATATTCACTCTTCAGTCATCTGTCACAGATCATCAGAGTAATTGATTGATGAATTAAGCCCTGACTCTTAGCATGTATATCCCGCGCATGAAAATCTGCTATTGTAAAGACACTTTATATCACAATGTTAATACTCTCTTCTGATTACACACTCTCACAGACAATTCAGAAGAGATTTCTCAAGATGATTAAGAAAAAATATACTAAGTGCTCACTCAGCAAGCTGATGAAATTAAGAATGAGTTCATTACTGCTGTATTCAATGTAGACATCACTCTTTCAAATGATATCAAAGACTAATTGTGTAAGAACCTATCAGCTGATTCAATCTTGAAAAAGATCTATTGTAAAGTGATGTGAGAGAGAAAATATCATTTATTCACACTTTAAGACAGTCTTCTATTCTTTATCAACAACTGTCTCTGTATTACACAGATCTTAGCAGAAGATCTCATTCACATATATCATGATACTGCTGAACACTCAGGTCTTCATTGAACAGAAGACATTGTACACTGATTCTTCTTCTTATCTCATACTTGTAAACAGATTCTCAATTGCATCTCATATTGTCTTAATTATCAACTGTCTAAGCTGTCAAATCACTCTCAGTGAGAGAAATCACACTTCATCTCATTTCTGAAAGAATTATTTAAGATTCTATCAATCAATTTCATTACAGAATTGCTGATAAGCAATGACTGTGACATAATACTGACAGTCACAGATAAATTCTTGAAAGCTGTCATTCTGATCACTGAGTAAGAGAAATGAGATACTCTGTGATGAGTGAAAGAGTTCTACAGAGAAGTAGTCTGCTGCTGACAGCTCTCACTGATCATTATTTCAGATAGAGATTTTAAATTCATATCATAATTTTAAAAGAGTATTCTTCAACAGATGAAAATCAAGAGCTGGATAATAACTGTCTACAATTCTCATTCAAATGATCAGAGTGAGTAAATCAATCTCACTGTTGAAATCACCTTGCAAGCACTTCTCATAGACAAGTATGAATTATCTTGAAGAACTCTACTCAATCAGGTGAAAAGAGTTCTGAACTCAGTAGCTGCTCACTCAGTAGTAGTCTTCTCATTTGAATTGCTCACAGAAGTCAAGCTGAGATGACTGCTACTGAGAGATAAAGAAGTCTCAGCAGATGCAGCTGAATTCATTACAGTTTGTAACACTGTATAATGAGACATTCTAGATTTATACACTCTTGTGAAGATCAAAATGATGGAATTCTTCAACTGCTTTCACACTCAATCAGTTATCAAGATAAATGACTTTGTCTTTCTTAACCTGATCTGCAAGAATAAAAAAGAATATACTGTTTAAGAATCTTCAAAGATCTCATCTCTGCAGACTGATCTGTTTAAGATTGTGATGAAAGTCTCTGATATTGTCTTTCATCTACTACTTTCTCTCAAGTGATACATGCACTCTGTTATTTCTATTATTCATTTGGAAAAAACACTTCTATATTCTGCAGATCTCAAACATTCACTCTCAGAGTCAGTCATTATAACTAATCAGTCTTAATTTGAAATTGAAAAGATTATCAGCAAATGCACAGAGAGAAGAAGAACATATCTTCAGATCAAGTGAAGAGAATATGAAGATCTGACCTGAAAACTTCTTGATATGATCACAGAGAATACTTCAGATCTTGTCAAAGTCTTTATAGTCAAGAGGCCTCGCGGGTGATCATGTCAAGCCTAAGAGAGACAGGCAAGAAAGAGAATGTTATGAGTAGAAGTAATAAGAAAAAAGAGGAAAAAAAGAAAAGAAAAGAAAATTCATTATCACTATTTTTAACTACTGACTGCAGAAGAAAAAGAAAAAAGAAGAAAACAGAACAAAGAAAAGTAAAATCAGAGATCTTCTATCTATCACATTCATTTCAAGTCTCTCATCAATCATTCTCAAGCTCATGTTGCAGCTTTGTCTTCTGTTTAGCAAGACATGCATCTCAGAATGCAACATTCACTGACAGACTGTTATTCATGAGATCACTGAAGTATGTCTCACTAGACAGTTTAAAGAAATAATTATTATTGATGATATCATCTGCAGCTGAGATCACATTAGTAAATTTTCTGATCTTGTCTAACTTCTTTCAAGCAGTCTGCACAGTGTTCAGATTATATTTATTAAGATTAGATGACTGTCTCAACATCTTCAGATTCTGTGTCATACAGTTAATAGTTTGATCTCTAAAAGATAAAATTAATGACTGCTGTCTGCTACTTATCTTGATATTCTCAATCACTCTGACAGAAGTTGAACTAGCATCTCTCTCACTAATTTGAATATGCTTGATAGGTTTCAGAGTGACTGAACTCAAGATCTTCTGTTTCAAGAGAGTGAGAATCTTCTCAGCAGAGACAAAGATCAAATTATTTTCATCTATATCACTATCTTCAATAGTGTCATCTCTGTCTGCACTCACAGCCTTCTTAAATCTCAGCACACTTCTCTCAAATAGCAGATTATCAGTATTTTTTCCAAACCTGTATCAGCTATGATAATTTAAAGAACAGCAGGCATTCTTATTATCTCACTGACAGTTAATATAAGCATTATATCTCTGCTGAGTCTGATTATCATCTGAAGAAGTAATCACACACTCTTCAAATCACCTGTGACTCACTGTACAAGACTGATAAGACATGAGAGCTACTTTCTCATGAGTTTGAAGAACAATGATATTCTGATTAACTGAATCTTTGAGATTGACTGTTCTTGAGATAATTAAGTCATCATTTATCATCTGTCACTGCAACTTTTATTACATGAGCATTCATCTCAGCTGCTTGATCAACTGCTGACTGAGTAGAACAAAAAATTCACAATTTATAAACAGCATTTTCTCACTGTGTTCTGCGAGTCTTTCAATGATTGATATGGCATTTACAAGTTCTTCTACAGTCAGATTCTGCATTATTGATACACTTAACTGAGCTGGCTTCTCATTCTTCTGAAAGTGTAGATTGATTTTATCATCATGATACAGATGATGTATACAAGTCACATCTCATGATCAAGATATCTGATTATCTTTAACAACTCTCTTTCACTCTGTTCTCTCTGACATGTTATTCTCTAATATACTACATTGCTTCTGACTATCTCTTCATTGCTGTTTATCTGCTTCAGTCAGCTTCAGTTTCTCTTTATCTTTCTTCTCATGAATATCTTTCATCACTGACTTCACTTTCACTTTCATCTGAGCTACTGACTTCATCTTATCTTTAGTCACTGTCTCTGCATCTGTATCTCTGTCAGAGAACTCATGTATATTTGAAGATCATGACTTCTTCAGCTCAGTGAATGATATAATAAACTTCTGTTTAAATCTCTCTGCAGTTATATCTGAATCTTTTGAGCTTCTGCTCTCAGATTTCTTCACTGACTTATTCACAGCTTCCTGGCCATGTAACCTAGTCAACTGATGATGAGATGCAACTGCCTTTTCCTCATTACTTCTTGAAACTATCTTAGACATCAAAGAATGAGATTCTGACTCTTTGATTTCATTTGTCTTCTCTGCAGTCTCAAGAAGAGTATTATACTCTTTCTGACTCAATGACTGAAATAACTTTTTCAACACTCTTCTTATATTACTTCTGTTGAGATGATCAATCTGATCAATCACTTCTCTTATATCTGATATTCTGAATATCTTTCTTGAACTCATTGCTGCAAGTTCTCTAGATTTCAACAAAAAATTTTTATGATAATGAAAATGATAATGAAAAGATAATAAGAAAGAGAAAAGAAAAATAAGAAAAGAGAGATGACTGATTGTATTATATACTTATAAATTATTCACTTACATCACTCTCAGTCTTCTGACAGAAGATCTGTCTCTTTATCATTTTCAATTCTCTTGTTCTCTTTCACTTATATTCACTCTGCATTTTACAGTTCTTCATCTTTCATCTATTTATTCATTCTTATGACTTCTATCATCTTGTTATTTCAGACTCTTTATCTCATTTATAGTTATTGTTTCATTATCATCTCATTGTATCTGTATGATATCTGTGAAAGACAAAGATTCTCTATAATATCTATTATCTTGTTATCTCAGACTCTTTATCACTGTGTCATTATCATCTCATTGTTTCAATTCCTTTCTTTATCTGCTTCTCATATAAGAAGGATATTAACCTGCATCTGGAAAATGCCTAACTCATTTCTTATTAGGTTTAGCTTTTTTTCTCATCATCTCATTTTCAGATGTTCACTTCTTTTCAGACAGAGAAACTGTGATGTTCACTCTTACTACTTTCTGAGACTTCTGTCTCTTTCTTTCTGAGACTTTCATCTCTTTCTGAGACTTTCATCTCTTTCTTTCTGAGACTTCTGTCTCTTTCTTTCTAAGACTTTCATCTCTTTCTTTCTGAGACTTCTGTCTCTTTCTTTCTGAGGCTTCTGCTCCTTTCTTCTGTAAAAGTCAATCACAATAAACAAACAAGCATGTATATATATATATATAGAGGCGTCCGCCCATCTCCATCTTGAAGAATAAGACAAGATTTACCTTTTTACATGTATAATACGTGATCGGCATACACTACAGATGATGTATGCTGCAAGATCTCTCTTCTCATCTTCTACTCTAATGAACTAGAAATTATAATCTTCTATAATATCAGTGACTACATCATAAGTGAAATTCTCATGCAGAAAGAAGTAGATGAATATCTACACTCAGTTACATTCTACAGCAGAAAAATGATAAATGCAGAACACAATTATGACATATATAATCAGAAAATACTGACTATCATAGAGTCAATCAGACATTGAAGTCACTTTATACAGAGTAATCATTATAAAACAGTCATTTATAGTGATTATAACAACCTTCTTTTCTTTCTAATAATCAAAGTACTCAGTCATTGTCAGGTTCACTGAGCATAGTATCTGAGTGAGTTAGATATTATTATTAAGTATAAGAAAGATTATAAAAACTCAGCAGATGTCTCTAGTCAGTGCTCAGACTACAGATCAAAGTCAGAGAAGCTGATAAAGCTTAATAATAATTTTCATCACTTTCTGAACAGATTATAAGATTATCTTTATCAAGTCAGAATAGCTGCTATGTCAATAGCTACAGATATGTATTATAGTGATGACTTCACTTTCAGTCTGCTTCTAGATATTATATATCAGTATCTCTCAGAGAATCTTGAATCTCTTATCTCTCTTACTGATTACAATTATCTAGAGAATTGAGCTATTGAAAATGAACTGCTTTTCTATCAGAATCACATTATAGTCTCTGAATATCTTCTTATAAAGCAACTTCTTCTAGAACACTTTCATAATACTTTCACTATCAGTCACTCTGATTCTCATTGAATATATAGTCTAATTCAATGCTGATTCTATTAATCTCACATATATTAAGAAATTGATGAATATTATAAGAGATATAAGACATGTAAACATGTAAAACCTATATTACACTGTATATACAGTGAGCTAACATCAGTTCTTATTTCAAATGTTAACTGATATACAGTCATACTTAACTTCATTATTAGTCTTTCTAAATCACTCTGTGCAGTAACAGAAGTCATCTTTGATATTATTCTAGTTATTATCTACAAATAATCAAAGAGGTTATACTACATATCTACAGTTATCAATATTACTTCAGAGATACTTGCTCATCTTTTCATTAATAATATAGTTTATCTACATGACATGTCTGCTATTCTCATCTCAGACAGAGATTATCTATTTATCTCAGAATTTTAACAAATTCTCTCACAAATTCTGAGCACAGATCACAGACTTTCAACAGTATATTATTTATAGACTGATGAATAAATAGAAAGATAGAACTGAGAGTTAGAAATCTATATTCATCTTTATATAGACTATCTTCAAATCAACTGAGTGAATCTTCTAGCTCTTGCAGAGTTTATATACAGTAATTCAGTTTATTCAGTACTAGATATCACACTCTTTTTTATAAATCTAGAATATTATTCATCACTGCTGACTATATCTGACTTCTCAGTCTCAGAACTGAATCACTCAGGCACTGAACATCATACAGTACTAATCAGAGAAGCTTAAGAAGAGGCTTACTTCTATCTACTACATATTCAAGATCTCATGACTCACTATATCTATGATAATTCTCAAGAATTCAAAGAAGAAGATCTAGTCTTTCTCAATGATAAAAATATAAAAATAAGATATTTTAATAAGAAGCTGAATTATAAGTTTCTAGAACTCTTCACAGTATAAAAATGCATTGATATTTAAGTCTATAAGCTATCACTATTCTTATCATATTATATATATAATGTTTTTCATATCTTTCTTCTAGAATCTTACAGAGTCATAGAAATCAACAATAATTATACATTCTCAGAGATTATTCACTCAGAGATAGATAATATAGATAAAGACTATGATATTGATAAGATTCTAGATGTGAAACTTATAAGAGAAAATAAAGTCAAGTTTCTCATATATTAACTTAGAAAAGAATCTCAGTTTAATGAGTGAATGAATCTCACTTATCTTATTAATACTTAATCATATATAGAGATCTTCTATAAATACTACTTATACTAGCTACAGTCTTCTTCACTCAGTAACATCATTTCTAATATATCAGCTGAAATAATTAATCAAGTAGATATGCTTCTCTTATTTCAAGTTTAATATCATAGATTACAATAATATCAATACAGTAATCTAATATAACAATCAGTACTGAATCTAGAACAGAGTTCATCTCACTAGTATATAATTCTAATATATAGTAGAGCTGAAAGTCCCTGCTACTGTAATCTCTAGAGCAGAGTATATCTCACTAGAAATCTCAGAGCAGGGCTTATTCTGCTAACTATGACTAGAACAGAGCTCATTCTGCTAGTAAGAAATTCCCAGACTTGTTCTGCTAGCAATGAATCACAAATATTAATGTATAACATATGTATGTATTTTTAATCACAGAAGGAAGAACCCGCGGTGAAGATGAGAAGACAGAATATAAAAATCTTAGAGTATAGAGCATGATCAGATGACTCATACAAGCCTTGCCATCTCATATTCACTCACTCATCTCTAGCTTAGATAGCTTCTTTCTCTTCTTCTTCAAGATTCAGTTTCAATATGATCTAGTATACTGCTGCTATTCACCCTGGTAAAGTTAATTCTCATTCTGTAACATGAATCAACTTCTCACATTCAGAGATCAGATCATCTTCAGGTTTGATTCTCAATCAATAAGTAAGAGTAGAGAATGATTTCGATCTTTAGCCAGTACTAGAATCAGAAGAATGTGGTACGGCCGGTTGCCTTGTGCAAAATGCAGGGCAATGAATTTAGTAGTGTAGTTACAGTACTGTAAAAATTATCATAACTTTTGAATGATCAGTGTGACTGCATTTATGAACTCTATCAGTTTTGTGAGAAAGAGAATAGCTAAACTAAAGTTTTCTGACACACTTGCATGTAGTTATTACAAGCAGCACCAGTATATTCAACTGAGATCATGAGAAGTCTCAAGTGCAAGATATCCGATCCCTCTATTGACGATGTACCACTGTATTCTTCACACAAAAATGAATCATGGAAATGAAACTACAACTCAGGTTTTGAACTTACATCAATTCTACACTTGAGAACAGCAGTGTTCTCAAGATGCTAAAAGAGAGCTTGAATTTAAGCAAGAGAGATAACAATTTCAACCCTCAGCTGAACATTTTCACATATACATATAGAGATTAAGAGTCTATAGAGTGTTGTCAAAGATGTGATTTACATTTTAGCAGCAGAATGTTTCTGTATTGATTATACTTGTTTCATCTCATCTTTGTTTTTGATAAATGACTAATGATACTTCATTGTTGCTCTTCTATACAAATGATATGAGGCATCTTTTCTCACTTGCTATGTATATTCTATTCCTCATTGTAGAAGTGTGAAGACCACTGCACATAGGTTTGACATCATTATCAAATTACAAGGGCCACAATGCGCCCATGATGCACTATGAGAAGTGAATCAAATTTCCTTTCTTTGCTGTACACTTGACAAATCCAATTTTAGACGGTCAAACTTGACAAGAAGGCAACACAAGCGGCACATATCTTCACTTGATGAATGTTATGAACATCATAATAATAATCATGTCAATTTCTGCCAAAGTTGCAGGTAAGTGGAAACCGCATCATAAATTTCCTGCAGTTGAGCAGGGCAGTTTGACCAAAAGCAAAGACTTGTTGAGCAGTACTTCCCAGTGAGTAGCCATCCATTGAAGTACGGCGCAGCAGCCAACAATATCCGAGGACGAAGTCTGAAAATAGAACTCATGCAGCAGTGGCGTCCCTTCCACAGCTGTCGCATGCGGATCACCATGGGGGAACCATATCATTCGGCTGTGGCTGCGTACAGTAGAAGAGGGGAACGCATGGCAGTGCGACGGGCAGGTGGCTCGGCTTCTCCGGTTACATACCTGTGACGAGCTGTGGGTTGCCCCCGAGGAGGAGAAAGATAAAGACACTGCTGATCAAGGCTACCTTCACCTGCCTACCAAAGGCTGTTAATGAATGGCTAGGAGAGGCCACCTTATGATCAATCATGATATCACTTTCATGTATGTGGATTAGCAATACATCTCAATCCTCTGGGGCTGCAGATGCTACTGTGACACTGGCAGGTTCGGCTGTGCGCACTCCCCTCTCATGTTTCCGAAGTGTAGACACCCGCTGGTGCAGTGCCGATTCCGTCCTTTCTGGAAAACACCTCTCTATCTCCGGCCAGGGTCGGCGCTCCTCCATCATGCTCAGGAGCCGTGCGTCATTCTCAGGGAGCCATTGCCACAACTTTCTGTGGCCCTTTCTCCCCTCGCCGCGCTTACGCTGAGATTTTCCAACCTTGTGAGGAGCCGAGCGACCGGCTGACCGCACACTCTTGTCTCCCACTCATATTGCCGGTGTTGAGTCATACATGCAACTCGCCAAAGCATCTTCAAACAGTCAAGAAAGGAACTGCAGACACTCATCAAGCAGCAGCAACAGAAAATGAGAGTGAAGAACTGTGAAGAAATCTTTCATAGATAATGTGAAGACAATGTGAAGCTGCTTTGCAGTCAGTTCTTCTAATTACTGTGATTCTCACTTGCATCTCCTGAACTGTTCATCACTGAGAAAGTTATCACTCATGCTGTAGAAGTAAGAAACATTAACATCAGTGCTGTAATGAGCAGAGTGAATCTGTCAATGATTCAGAACATGAGTATTATCAACTACTTAAGAATTTCTACTTCAGCTGTCAGATCTCTCTCTGAATTCTTAATAATAATTGAGATTATCACAGAACATAGACAGAGAAGGTACAGAACAGTGATAAATAATCTTTAAGTTAATAAGATTATTATCTTGCTGAACAGACTGATGAAGATTACTAATATTTCAAGATATATTATTAGCAAGAATTACTGAGTTAATGAAAATATTAAGAGAGTATATTATCTCTGAAGCAGTAGTACTACTGCTGTAACAGATCTAGTATATACAGTAAATTAATAATAACAGTGCTCAGCAGGCTCAGCGCCTCACTAATCATTATAAAAGATACTAAGTTTTAATTTCTAGTCACTTTTTAAGTTTTTTTAATGTTTAATTCTGTGAAACTTATATTAAAAAAGGTATAAAATCAGATTAAATTAGATTAAATATGAAATTTATAATTTCAGTAGTTAGTCTAGTTATAATAGATATTCTCTATACTGTAATTAATAAAATAATATTTAAATATATTCAAACATTGTTAACTGTAATTCTTAACAACTATAGTCTGTAAATGATAATCACGTGATAATTAGCTTATTATAAGCCTTTTCTCTACTACTCTGCTCTGATATATTATGTGAAAGATGTAAAGCTTGTGTGATTGAAAGATTACTAGCTTGTGAAAAGTTATATAATGAAAGAATTAGTAAGTCAGATTATATGATCTGACACTCTCACTTATCAGAGTAACTATACACGATGCTATATACAAAATTCGCCTTTAAATCAAGTACAGGTATAAAAAATGACTGAAAAATGTGTAGCAATGAAAAATCAGTTATAATATACATTATTTTTTATCTCTCTATTTCTCTATCTTCTTTATATTCTCTTTTCAACATATATATTTTAAACAGTTGATCTCTTTAACACAGGCCTTGTAATAATACTTTCATTTCATGAAAGCTTTGATGTGTGTGAGGTTTTTCAGAATCAGAAGTACAGTGATCTTGAAATCAGTAAGTAGGTCTTTAAGACTGTCTCTTACTGAAGCTTTTCTCACTGTAGTAATATTTCTTATAAATGTTGAAGAATTATCAGATTTAACTGTGAATTCTGAGAAGTTCAGTGTATTCTGCACTAAAAGAGTAGATATTCTCACAGAGATATCATAGTTAATTCATTAATTATTAGTAAGTATAAGAAATAATAAACACTCAGGTCAAATTTTCTCATTAATGAATAGATTATTAATTGATGAATCAGAAATTACTGTAGTCTCTTTACAGACTGCAGTTGATAAATCTGATATTACTGAAGAAATTACTGCAGCTGCTTTGCAGACCGTATTGAGTAGAATCTTCAGATTATATATTGTAGCTATTATAGCTGTTAAGATAATAATAGAATAATTGTTAATATTCTGTAATTAATCTGTAGAGAATCTCTGTTAATGAAGTTTTTTCAGTTGTAGTCTGAGTTCTAGAACTCTACATCTCTTCTTCTCTATCTTAAATGTTATCTTAAGATACTTTATCTGTTAATTTAATATTATCTCATCTGAATAGTAGATATCTGAGTATTTATTATTCTTATCAAGAGAATCAGCATTAAGCTATTAAGTAGATTGAGAGACCGGCCTGATCATATCAGAAGCTGTATTCAAACCAGCTTTGAATTGAGAGAGTGTTTCAGAGCATTTATCAATGAAGCTTTCAAAGACTTCAGAAGAATATTCACTGACAGAGTATAAGTGTGAAAAATCATCATTATTAACTGCAACTGATTCAGTGAAAAGAACACAAGATTATAAATATATATGTGAGTAAGATTGTATTGAATCTGTCATCTTGATATTTGTTTATTGAATTCTTGTCAATATTGTTCTCTTTTCTTACTTTTTTTTTGCAAATGTGATACATTTTTTACAAGCCTCTTTTTTAAGTGAGCAGTAGTATTATTAATTATCAAGATCTTAAACACATCAATACTGATAGAATAAGATGATTTTAACTCCTGATGAGTGTATCAAATGAAGCAGTAGTTCAAATAATGATTATATTGACAAGAAATCCCGAATTGGCAGTGATTTTGCACAAAACAGGTCTCATAACCTGTGAAAGGTGTAAAGCTTGTGTGATTGAAAGGTTGCTAGCTTGTGGAAAGTTATATGGTGGAAGGATTAGTAAGCCAGATCACGTGACCTGACATATTAAATACCCTGCAACAGTGTGATAATTGCGCAGGAATACTCAATCACAAGCGAAATTCAAGCTTGTAGCTCGAATTGATGCTTATCCGTGGTTTCACCCTACAGAGGAGTGGCGTGTGTGGCTTATTCCCAGTCACAAACTACCAACCTGAAACTGGCGTCAAACAGGCGACGACCGCAAATATATTGTCCTGAGCGGAGTTCCCGCGTGGCTTTGAATCCCGATCTTACTTTTTTTTTTTCTTTTTTTTTTTTTTTTTTTTTGATGGAAAGGCAACCCACCCATTGATCGATGTTTAGCCTGGAGGCCCGAAGAGATTCAAGAATGGACATTAATCAGCAGTGCTCCTGCAGATTAGAATCTTTGCTATGAATGAGAGAGGAGAACACAGCTTCACCAGGGGTAATGCCCCACGCAGCCCGCAAATGTCTGAAGCTGCTATTGACAATATGACTTTTAATTCGAATACGAGGGTGATGCGCGTTGCTTTCTCCTCTTTCGATGATTACACATTCTTACTTCTTGCTTGAAGATGGGAGCAAACGTCTCATATCTACAGCTTTTCTGACAAATTTCCTAACCAAGCTATTTAAAACTTCCAACTTCTACACGCCATAACAAATGCGGATGAGATGCCTTCATATCTGAAAATGGTCTGATGATTTTGAATCCTAATCTGGCAACTGGTTTAGGTCTGTGTCTGAACGAAGCTTCACTGCGCCACAAAGAGATACCTGTCCCTGTCCGCGTGCCACACTCAGGGCATTTACCTTATTTGACACTACATTTAACGTCTCATGTGCCTCAAAGCGACTATATATCCACTTAGAAAGCGTCTCAAGGAGTCTGATTCTGCAAAGGAACGCATCGCAGCGCCCCTACTCGCTGCCTTTAGAAATAGTGAGGATGGAAGCTAGTCAATCGAATTGAGCTTGGGTGTTATGACTGGCAATGTAAAAAGGGGCCATTTTCCCCCAAGATCTATCTCCACTTTTTGTCTAAGTATCATCCGCAAGCTTTGAAGTTGTCTCTATTCCCACTCTCATTTTTTCTGATATTCTATCTTTTGGTGTGTTGGTCACCACTCGTTCAATTTCTTGCCGTCATATTCCCGATTTTTAGTATTTTATTTTTATGCGCCTTTAATATTTTATTCTGTCATTCCTTTTTTGGTCTAACAAAATCGAACTATGAAGTCCTTTCTACGCAGCGCGTTTATTGGAGTTCTCGGTCTTTCAGGTGTCTTTAGTGCGCCTTTGAAAGCGCCCCAGGTAGAACGGGGATTTACGGATGTGGATATCCTTCAATTTGCCCTGACTGTAAGTGGCCATCACACTTCATTTTAGTTCCCTAGAATGATGCCCCATAGCTAATTGTGGGGTTTTTTTTTTTTTTTTTTTTTTTTTTTTGTATAGCTCGAGCATCTTGAGAATGTTTTCTACAAGGGCGCACTCTCTCGATTCACGGAGAACCATTTCCGTCAGGCTGGGTTTGATGCCAGACTGTTCCAGCAGCTGGGATTTATTGCTCAGGATGAGGAGAATCATGTAGTGTTCCTTACACAAGCTCTCAGAGCTGCAGGAGTTGTCCCCGTTTCAGCCTGTGAATATAATTTCCCGTACACCGATATTCACAGCTTCCTTGCACTGGCATCTATCCTGGAAGGCATTGGTACCTCCGCTTATTTGGGCGGTGCGAGGGTTATCACGAATAAGGATATTCTTACACAAGCAGGTGCTATTCTAGTCTCGGAAGGCCTCCACCAATCCGTCCTCCGTAACAGTCTCAACCTGATCTCCTCAGCCAAGGTTACCGGCACGCCAATTGATACCAATGCTATCTTTTCTTTGGCTGCTTCTTTTATCGTATCGTGCCCTCAGCAGAATGCCTCCCTTCCATTCCGGGCATTCCCAACGTTGATTCCAACCCAGCCCGGGCCCCACGCTATTTCCTCTCGCGCCCACTTCCGTGTCGGAAGGAATGTTAATATCGGCGGAGGTTCACTCTTCCTCACTTTCGTTAGTGGCCTCGATATCGTCAGTGTTCTGGTTGAGCCTGTTGACCTACTCTTTGCTGTCGCCATTCCGTCGGTGGTCAGCGGGCAGTCATACGTTTTCCTCACCAACTCCGAGGCTCGGGGATCTATTGCTGACAATATCATCATTGCTGGCCCGGCAATCATAGAGGTTACCCCGAGGGCCGCTACAATTGACTTGGCAATTTTGTAAATAGTTTAGCCAATGGCCCATCTGATTTGTTGCTCCTCCTGCCAGAATGTGCTCGTGGACTACTGATTGTTTCCACCGATTCTTCGGATACTTTTTACATTACTGCAAAGGGGCAATTCGTGAAGATGGATTGTCATGGAACTGTGCTCTGTCTACATTGTTAATTCCCTTTCCCTTTGAATGCAAACCCCTTTCCCACACCATTTTCTGTTTTTTTGTTTCGTGCTCCCGTCTTATTTTTGCGATTTGCTATGCCATTTTCATTTTCAGAGAGAAAAGAGAAGGAAGAGAATGAAGACGGAGTAGTATGTCTAGGTTTTAGAGACTTCACTTCACTTCTCGTGGTTGATGACGATCATGTATTCGCTCAGAAATGATAGTTTACCAATGCAATGAATGACCTATTTAACGATAGATGAACGTAATGGAATATTCAATACATTTAAATTTTTTACGCCCTAGTTGGTAATTCATGTTCACTCGAATATTCATATATACCACCCTGATGATAGCCTGAGTGTGCTGGGGAAAGTTATTCCAAATTTCGACGCAGGGAATGTCTCAAGCTCTGCACACAGTTTTAATCAGGTATTGGAAGAACAAACATACGACGTACTAGGCCATTTTGTGTTTTGTGTGAATTAACACCCTCTCGCTGAGATAGTAGTAGTTGTGAATGAACGGACATAGGTCTTGTTGGCAAATAATGGGATATTCGATAAAGTGCGCAACGAACTATAAAGGTAAGATTATTTTGATATAGGAGATGCTTGTATTTTTTCGATTCACTTTCCAGTAATAGTAACAGTTTAAACAGTAATGGCAACAAAGAGAAAAAAGAATAGCGGCTAGCTATGATATTTATACATGACCAACTCCCCTTCGGATACATTCGATGTTTTGGAGCTTTCGGACGGAAGGTGGCGGACAGAAGAATTGCTGAGATTAGGAATGGACAATCTTCATCTCACACCACCACACTCCAAATTCAAAAACAAGATTATTTCCGATAATGCTAGAAACCGGTCCCACACCCCTCTTTATCAACAATAAAGGCACTGTTGTAGCCCCTGCCCTCCTCTCAATGGCTCCCCAAAGCTCTAACTATCAGAGGTGTCGGGTTTAACATTGACGTTAAGTCCCAAGCCCTCTGAATCCAAGTAGAGCTTGTTCTTTCCACCAGCTTCCTGCAGGATCGTAGCAATATTCCGCGCGTTTTCAAGTTTCCGCAGCTCGATGTAACTCTTGCTCTTTTTGATGGCGTCTCCAATCAACTGGGCAGAACGGGCCTCACCCTGTGCTCGCACAACGGTTGCTTGCTTTTCTTGACGGGCTTTGTCGACGACGAACGCGGCTCGCTGGGCTTCCTGTTGAGCAACTTGTTTGGCTTCAACAGCTGCAGTGAATTCGGGTGAGAATGCAAGATGCTGTTGTTGAGGAAATAATATAGTTAGTTATTGATGAAAAGCCAAACAGAAACGACACGAAGCCGCAGGAGGAAACATTTCTCTTTCATACCGTTAGGGAAACATCATCAAGAACGATGTTGAAACGAGCAGCACGTCTAGATAGGTTATCACGGACAAGACGAGCGACGTTCTCTCGCTGAGTGATAAGTTGACTGGCGTTGAATTGAGCCACCACAGCCTTCAGAACCTCATTGACGATGGATGGAAGAACCCTTTCATCAAAATCGGTTCCTAAAGTACGATATATCTGCGGTAAAGCCTCGACTCTTGGGCGGGAAAGGACACGGCAGGTGATGTTCACCATCTGTAAGTCCTTGGTTCCTGTGAGGGAGGCAACATTTCTTGGCTTCGCGCGAACGTCGTAGATGATAGGAGTTTCGAACCATGGGATCCGGAGATGGGTTCCTTTATTCAAATAAGTTTTAGAGAGAAACTCCTAGGTACAAAATTGGATGAATCAAAACCCACCTTCATTGTAGATTTCCTTCTTCACGCCGCTTATTCTCGTGTACTTGATTGCTCGATGACCACCGTCAACTAGGAAAACGGAGAATAGGGTTAGTTAAACTTGATTTTTCTCTGTATTTGCAAAGAGCAAATCTGATGACTTACCGTTGAACAGGGAATTCATGAAAACATATGCTCCCAATCCAACCGCAATCAATGCTCCAGCTGATCCGAAAGCTTTCTTGGGGCTGCCACCCGGAAAGCCTCCACCAAATCCGCCTTTTGCCCGCTGCTGCTGCAGGGACTGCTGCAACCTAGCCCACGTCTCACGAGGATCTCCAGCCATGATGATGCCAAAAAGAAGAATTGGAAAAGGAATTCCAGCTGGTTCGGACTGGTTGACTGACTGACATCGAAAGCTGGTCTCGCGGATTGAGATCAAAAGTTCGGGTTTAATGCCGCTAAACTTTATTAGGGAAGGTGTGAGATTGGGTTTCCCAATGGTTCTACGACGCCTCAATCGCAGTACGTTCCAGCTTTCGATGGGCCTTGTATTTTACAGCACACGACTAAAACACCGTCAACCGAACTGAGTATTCAGAGCTGGTATTCACTACTGTCGCGGAGAATTATATCGTTGACTTTTGCTGCTACGGCCCTTTAAGCAAGCGCCTAAAGGGGTGCGACTTTGGAAATGCCTCCAGAGCGCTTCGGTAAAAGCGTTTTCCTTGGGAATATCCCCTACAGTAAGTCACTTTTTATTTAGCCCATTGCACACATAGTATTATAGTGGTAGCTTGGCTTACAATCGTTGCAGATCTTACGGAAGAGCAGGTGAAAGACATTCTCAGCTCCGCGGGCACTGTTACGAAATTCCGGTTGATGATAAACCCCGAAACCGGAAAACCAAAGGGATATGGATTTGCCGACTTTGCGGACGCAGACGCTGCTGCTTCTGCCGTACGAAATCTGAATGATTATGAAATTATGGGTCGCAAGATAAGAGTGGATTGGCCACATAACAATGAGAAAGACTCCGTACCGCCTGACTACCCCCAACAATCTCAGATGGGTATGATGCAGGGGATGCAGGGACAAGACCAGTCGCAGGCACCTGTACTGCCACCATTACCTCCAGGAACAGAACTTCCGCCAAACCTCACTTGCCCTAACGCGATATCACAAACTCTCGCTTCCCTCCCCGCTCCTCAACTTCTCGACGTTATTACGCAGATGAAGTCACTGGTGATGGCAGACCCAGCTCGCGCAACGGAGCTATTGAGACAAGCCCCCCATCTTGCCTATGCCATATTCCAAGCGCTGTTACTCATGAATCTTGTTGATTACAGCGTCCTTGGCTCTGTCGTTGAGCAAGCGTCACAGCCTCAACAGCCTCCGCCACAAGCGACACCTCAGATGCCTCAACAGTTCCAACCATATCCACCGATCCCTGGTCAAATATCTACGCCCCCTGTACAACATACTCCTTTCGCGCCACCTCAAATGCCTCCTCAATCTCAACCCCTACCACAGCAACAGCCCGCCCCATCACAGATCCCTAGCCATGACGAGCTGCTACAACAGGTATTGAGCATGCCACAATCTGCGATAGATGCGCTGCCACCAACGGAGCGTAGCCAGATAATGTTACTGAGGCAGCAGTTAATGCAAGGAGGGATGCGATAGTTATGGATTGTGTTCCATGCATCGCATACCTGTTTACAGTGTCTCGTCAAGCTGAAAACTTATGCTTATAGTGGATGATACGGGGATTTGGCGCAATGGCGGTGGTACTTTTAATATTTATTTTTATGACTTTGCACGTTTTTCTTTTGCTATGCTGTTACTGGTACTGGTCATAAGGGCAAAATTAGGGCAAGATACACTTTTCTCTAAACGGCGTTCTGTCATTTTATACAAATTTGATAGCAAGAAATTACTTCCGCACGTTTTTGTAAATGACCTCTTTGTGAACATACGCCTATCGAGTCACATTTGTGGAACGTAGGAGTGTAGTTGGCGTATACATGTTCCGTGATGCTTGTAATTGATAGGCGCGCGGCAGGCGCTAAAATTCTGTCGCAACCAAAGTATCGCCAAGATTGATTTCTGCAGTCGACGTCCAGATTCCACTCCGCATGAATCCAACTCGTGTCCTCCAATGGCCAGTGGATATAACTGAAGTCAACTACTGCGTATTATGTCCCTATCTATCTTTGATGCAACCCTGAATTTCCCTTCCTATAACAAATAGCAAGCTTACGAACAAGCTCTCATCCCCTTTTAAACATTCCATGCCTTTGCAGGAGGATCGCGCTTCTAGGGAAAGTTAATTTGACATTTGAACTTCCCCTTGATTGTTACACAATTTTATGCATTATCATTGGGACATTCCTGTTGAGTTCGACGGCGTTGTTGCGCTATTCGACTAATTGTCTCTTTTCATCCAAAACGTGCCCTTTAGTCTATATTCGTTAACTATGGGCCAAAATTTCTTGACTTGTTTTGCTGGTCTCGGGAAAAAGAGACCGGCTGGTTGCCTCTATATACTGTTTTCCTGCCATCAGCATTCAATTATAGATCCATGATCGATTGCCTTGACCTTATCTCGAGATATTAGATATGTCGGAATTTCCTTCTTGGATATACCATCTGTTAGTCTTTAGGGACTAATTTTCATAATCTTTGTCTGCAATTTCTCAGGTATAAATGCCTTTATTTTTGAGGCCATGGCTTATTCGCCTTCCAATTGGGTAGTTGGGAGAGAGATGAATATCCAGCCTCCTGGTTGAGACATGTTTACCCGTTTCACGGGTTTACCTCATTCAAGCAGTTTAATTTTTCTTAACACTGCTGTTCACTAGAACATCATTGTCCCAAAAATGCATTGCGGTTGCATTGCGGTTGTATTTCTATATAATGGATATCAATTTGCGCTGGGGCCGGCCTATCAAGCAGTCTACCCAGCCTCACCAAGCCAGCAATTTAGCGATATTCAAATTTTGTAGATTAATTTCGCAAGAAGCCTGTGGAATATTCTTGAATAATGGCTTTAAATGAAGCCCTGGATATAAGGAATGCAACATTGTTCAGTGCGTTGAAACTGCCCTTGTTGCTTGTTCAACCCCTGACCTGTCAACAACAAACATATTTTTCTTTTTCCCATGAATAGGCGGCAAACAAACCTGTCATATGAACTCACTGGCTTTCATTCTCTTGTTCTATGTTGCTTAAACATCTTCCCTTCATAATTCACTAGAATATTGGAGAAATTTACGCATTCTCGTGCTGGTTCCTCCTTGGCCTAGAAAAATCGGAATGGCCATGCCCTAGGACGGAATACTTTTCTAATTACTTTCTGGATAAGGCCACTACCTAGGCTTCTGCCTCAGAATGGCGAAACAGGAGGAGGCGCTGTTATATCTCCTCGAGACAGCCCAGGCATTTATCATGGACGAGGATCTAACTGATTCAAGTGTTGAAGGACGCTCCGTTGACTCCAATGTCGATACTGATACTTGTACTTCTCCCAATACCGACTTGGGGACTGACACTTCCATGTCAGAAGATGCTGGTAACGACGACGCCAATATATCCGGGGAAGACGATTTGAAAAGTCTGATAAATCTCCCTCCAGAAATCCTGCGAGGCAAATACTCTTCAGCCCCTGGCAAGAGACCCAAGCCTGGATTGAACTTCAACCTCCCCCCAATTAGCAAAATTGAGGATATTTTTGATGATATCTCAATCAATGCTGAAAAGAATGGGTTTAGTGACTTTCTCGACCACATTGGTTCACGAGATTTACGCGTCGCGACCATGTGTTCTGGCACTGAAGCGCCCCTTCTTGCTTTGGAGATGGCGATAGCTAGTATGTGACCCGTATATTCCTTTATTTACTCTTGTTAATATGCAATTATAGGTTTCAAAAAGATTTTTGGAAAGACGTTCAGCATGCACCATTTATTCAGTGCGGAGATAGATCCTTTCAAGCAGTCTTACATCCAGAGGAATTTCTCCCCTGATATAATTTTCCGAGACGTCAATGAGCTAATTGCTGATGAAGCGTAAGCTATTATCCTCCCGAAAAGAAAGTAGTATACTAACGTGATCCGCAGAACTACAGCATTTGGTTCCCTCCGGAAAGTGCCTTCAAATTTGGATCTACTTGTTGTTGGCTTCTCCTGCGTGGATTTTTCGAATATGAATCTCCATCGTAAGACTCTTGACGAAATGGGAGAATCAGGCCATACATTCTACGGCGTCTTGCGATACACTCAGCGTTGCAGGCCACCTTTGGTGATCTTGGAGAACGTCTGCGGCGCTCCGTGGGGTCATATAAAGAATGCTTTCAAAGAAATGGATTACCACGCGTATCACATTAAAGTAGACACCAAGAACTATTACCTGCCACAAACGCGTGAGAGAGGTTATATGCTTTGTATCGACCAAACCAGACTAGAGACCCCACTTCCTGCAGACCCCAAATCATCTACATTTGCGAAGATGATGAAAAACTTTGAGCGCCCAGCAAGTTCGCCTGTTGCCCAATTTTTACTCAAAAACGAGGACCCTCGTTTGCAGGATGCTATCAATGATATATCCACCAACCCAATTAAAGACCGCCAAGCTGTTGACTGGACTCGATATAAGGCGCGTCACCTTCGGTATAGAATGAGGGAAGGCCTCGGGGATAAAAGGCCTCTTACTCGTTGGCAGGATAACGGCACCTGTCAAATGCCTGACTTTTATTGGCACGCATGGAGCAGGGCGCAGACAGAACGTGTTTGGGATACCCTTGATGTCAACTATTTGCGGAGCATCGTCAGAGGTTTTGATATCAACTTCAAATCGTAAGTGGTTTTGTATTTTCCACGTTCATATATATTCTAACATGCCGATAGTCGGATTATCGACCTTTCTCAGGGACTCGATAGGGAGCTGGACCAACGCGCATCCGGTATATCTGGTTGTTTGACTCCCCGGGGTCAGCACTTTGTCACATCACGGGGTGGTCCTCTTTTAGGTATTGAGGCGTTGGCTTTGCAGGGAATTCCTATCGATAGGTTATTACTAAGTAATGACAGTCAAAGGGATCTCAACGATCTTGCAGGTAACGCGATGAGTTCAACTGTGGTGGGGGCAGCGATTATGAGTGCTTTGATTATCGGACACCAAGCTCTCCCCTCTGGCACAACTTTCCAAAGTAACTCCAAAAAGGAAAAATGCTGTACAACACATATGGATGGCAATCTAACCATAGAGGTGGCCCCTATTCAATTGGGCGACGAAATCGCGCTCTCTACACATGAAATTCTCGAAGTTGGAAAGCGAAGTTTGAGGATGTGTATCTGCGAAGGTCAATTATTAATGAAAAGAACGGACATGGTGACGTGCCTGAAATGCGGGCTTACTGCATGTAGATCGTGTGGCCGCAATCCTTTGCATGTATACTCCCCAGTTCCTAGGGACGAGTTAAACGCGCGGCGTTGCCCTATCGATTTCGAAACCCAGCTTAAGAAAAGGCTTCCAATGAGACTCCAAATTAACGGGCTCTCCCTTGCTCTGTACCGAGCACTAATGGAAAATAATATGCCAGTTGATATCATGAAGGCATGGGAGGACTTTTCCAGGGTACTGCTTCTAGCATTAGGGGATGAACTGCGATTTCAGGGTGTGACTCGCCAAAGATCCTGGACGATAACATATAAAGGCTCCCTATCTGTATTAAAATTTGTCTGCTCGCCCGGAACGTTGCAATGGTTCTTTTACCTTGCCCCCCCAAAAGATGAACCAAGCAACTCTCCACTTCGACAAATTTTACGATGTCCCATCGCTTTCATGACTCCATCTGGCGAGAATATTTTGAAAGGAATTTGGCATATCAAGTCCCCAATTAGTTCATATTTTGACATTGCTATTGCTGGGAGCGGAGATCTTCTTCCTTCTACCGGCTCGAGAGCTGGTTTAAAGCACTCGCATTTTGCTGGTGCTAAGGTATGGAGCCAGATTAATATATCTTCAACTGATGCTGCGGTTGAAAATTTGGAGTTCGATATTCGCGGAGACTACGAGCTTCTGCAGGATTGCGGTGCTGCAAGTGGAAGCTTGCATAAGAAGATGGTATCTGGCTGTGAACCGCCTGTTTACTTTTTCCTGGACCCAACAGAAATTGGCCCTACAGAATTTGATTCTTGGGTTTTTGCACTTGACCACAGTCGCCTGGATATCGGCGAGCCGCGTATCACAATAGCTGAGGTGCACCCAAATTGGGATCCACGTACGATTTCTAAGGAACCCAAGTCCGCTCATTGCTGGTTCAAAAAGACTGCGTCAGATGACGCGATATCTCTTGGTGTTTACTCTTCACCGCCTCCTATCTACCAGACGCCAACTCCTCAGGCAATTGTTAGAAATATTGGATCCAAGTGTCTTGGATTTTACATTCCCATGCTGATATCGTCAATTCCTGCAAGCGGTGCAGAATTGGCTTGGGAGCCTGGCACATGGAGGGTCTCAAATCTAATGGAATCGCCAACAGCTCTCAGGAATCTTGCATGGTTGTTACAGCGAGCTAGCTCAGTGGACCAATTTAGCGAATGGAATAGTATATGTTTGGGTGGTGAAGAATACAGCAAAGTGTGTGGTATTTGCGCGCCTCGAAAACCTCGACTAGTATGGGCCTTGGACGATAAAGACCGCATCTATGCCTACGAAGACCCAAAGGATGCTGCCGTTTACGAGCAAAGTATAAAGAAGCGACCTGCAGCATTTCTTGGGTTTACTAGGCTTGGCCATGATTCTGTTCTACAGGTCAAATTATGTTTGAATGTGATAACTCTTGCCCATCAAGCAAGGGGGAAGCTTGCCAAATGGGATGAAGTGTCTCTACAATGGCGGCTCTGCATTGATAACGTCGGTTTTCTTCGCCAACGATTACCCACGTTGAAGGAGAAAAACAACAAAGCCGACACTGAATCAACACAACCTCCCGGATTCAAGTTCTTTAATCTCCGCCCGGAACAACTGCGATCACTTACCTGGATGAGGGAACAGGAGGATATTGCTCAACCTTTTCAAGAGGAGGAAGTCGTGGAAGCTATGCTGCCAGCTGTAAATTGGAGAGCTGAAGCAAAAGCTACGGTTAAACACCTTGTGCGTGGGGGTATTTTGGGTGATGATGTTGGATATGGAAAAACTGCGATAACTCTTGGTTTAATCGACTCTCAATTCACCAAAAATTCAAAAAATGTGCCTAGCTCTGTGAAACGGGCGATTCCCATCAAAGCTACTTTGATTGTCGCACCCCAGCATTTGATGGACCAATGGTCTCGTGAAATTACCAAATTTTTGGGCAAGAAGTATAATGTTTTGGAAATCAAATCGATTGCTTCGCTTCGATCACTAACTATTCGCCGATTTGGAATGGCTGATATTGTGTTACTGTCAACTTCCGTGGTTCGTGGAGCGAGCTACTATGATAGGATGGAGCTTTTTGCGGCCTCGTCTGCCGTACCCAAGGGGGATGGGAGGATCTTTGATGAATGGCTGAATGACACGATGGATGCTGTTAGGGATCATGTTGATCTTCTGGTGACGGAAGGGCCTGAAGTGGTACTCCAGAACATGGTCCGGAAGCGAACTAATCTTAAGAACAGTGGAATATACTCAAAATTCCAACCCTCGAGGCGGTTAAAGGGTCAAAAGTTCCAAGATCATCTATTGAAACTCCAGGAACAAATGCGAAAGATTGATGGCGATGACGTGACCGCTGATAAATTAGATAGCCACTCAGAGCCGAGACTCAACAATACCCCAGCGAAACTGCGGAAGGCAAAGAGGAAAATAATGGAGGACTATAAGGAAGATGAATGTACCGCCAAGGGTCCCCGAGCAAAGAAGCCGAAAGGAAAATCAAATTTAGCAACTGAAGAGCTCTCTAGCCAGTCCGACAACGTTTTTCAGCTTTTGAAGTGCGACGGCGATTGGAAGAGAATGCGTTCTCCATTGATTCACATGTTTGAATACAGCCGTATTGTGATTGATGAGTTTACGTACTCGAAGGATCGAAACTACTCATCAGTGCTTGCAATTCCTGCTCGCAGCAAATGGATCCTATCTGGAACACCGCCCCTTAACGACTTTGCCGACGTAAAGTCATTCTCTCCCTTTCTCGGAATCACTCTAGGAGTAGATGACGAAGAAGGCCGGGAAACGGAAAATGAAAGACTGAGAACCATTCAACGGGATCAGACAGGTATTTTCTCAAAGCACTTGACATTGTGACTGCTTCAGGCATGTGCTAACTGAACAGATGCTGAGCAATTTCAACCTTTTGTTACCCGGCATAGTGCAGCGTGGCATCGAAGACGACATAATGTAGCCCAGGGGTTTCTTGATCAATTTATGCGGAAGGTAATTGCCCCTGTGGCATTATATTGCAAAGTTGCCGCTAAAAATGGCTTCTGACTTCCCTAGAATATCCCTGGTATCGATGAAATACCCTGGACAGAACATATCTGTCCCGTTATTTTGGCTCCCCGAGAACGAGCGGCCTACCTTGAGCTGTTCATGCAGTTAATGTCGCAGAATCTAAAGCTTCGTAGAAACGGAAGAGGTCTATATGACTCTTCTGCAATGTCCCGCAATGACGCTATACTTGGAAATAGCAGTGGACCTGAAGAAGCTCTGATAAAATGTTCCTCTTACTTTGTACCCCTTGAAAAGATAATGGGTAAACGATTGATTGATAAAACAGAGAGCGTCAAAACGGACGATGGTAGCACTCCGTCAAGCGCAAGCAGCATTTTTGAAAGTGACGACGGAAGGGATTCAGTGACATGTGAAACAGATGCCACATCTGTTTGCTCGGGCGAGGAAAACGCCCTATTCGCAAGGGATACACAGTTCTATGCTCTTGCACTAGATATAATTGAAAAGCTCAGGCATGCGTTTTGGTTACAATCTAAAATTGAAACGACAACACATTTCGATACGCTAATAAAACATTTAGAGAGAAATGGGGCTGGTGACCTGGGGGTTACCTCGTGTTTCCGCAATGCAATTACTGCCGCGCGCACAGCATATACCCCTAAAGATGGGCAGTGCTACTATTTAACAACTCAGGAGGTATACAACACCAATGTTGATAAACTGAGATACGTTTCGTGCTGATATAATGCGTAGAAAAAACAAAAGCCGTCTGACATTCGCCTTGAATATCCAACGACGCAATCCGAATTTATCAGCGACCTGAACGCTTGCACTGATAGCTTGCGCAGACTGCTTGAAGAAGCCCTGGTTCGTGTAAGGGCTGCGAGGCTTTTCGTTGTCGTGCGGTCATTGCAGGAACGACAGCTCGAGGATGTGTTTGCTTGCTCCTCATGTTTCAGACGACTCGCATGCCCAAATTCACTCACTATATTGGGTGAATGTGGGCATGCCTGCTGCGAATCGTGTATTGAGATTGCGAAAGTTGAGGAATCTTGTCGCCTTCCAGCGTGCAGCGGCGGAGCACAAAGTTTCCGGATGATCAAGTATTCTGACATTTCCATCAGCAACAAAGACATTGACAATGACACCGACAACAATGCCAGTGACGAAAAATGGCAAGGGTACCGCGGAACAAAATTGTTAGAGTTGATTCGACTTATACAAGATACCGACCGTATCGCAGAAGACGAACAGGTGTTACTTTTCATACAGTTTTCAGATCTCATGGAATCCGCTTCTGCTGCGCTGCAGCAAGCAAACATTCCTCATCTAATGATCCCCGCCACTGATCGCATGGCCTCTTCTAAGATAGCACAATTCCAGACTGGCACTGAAAAAGTGAAGAGCAAGGTTCTCATCTTGCATCTGGGAGATGTTTCGGCATCCGGATTGTAAGTTTGTCAGATATTAACGCCCTGTCTCCATTACCACTCCTTTAAACAGGACATATGTTGAATTCATATCATTTCTCAGTGTTTTAAATCCTAACAAATGTCACAGGAACCTTCAAAACGCAAACCACGTCATCTTCTTTCACCCTTTATTCGCTAAGTCACAGTACGATTACAATTCGGGAATGGCACAGGCGATTGGACGGTCTCGACGCTACGGTCAACAAAAGCATGTGCACATATATCACTTCCTAGCTCTAAAGACGATTGAGGTAAACATTTTTGAACAGCGTCGGCAGGAGCGTTTGGTGAAAAGAGATAGGGGGTTTCTCTCTGTGTCAGGTAGCGAAGTTTTATTGCCTACGGATGAGCTTGGATGGAGAGGCAGCTCATTGGATGGTAGCAATGCTGCTGATATCTGATTTTGGGGGTTGTGCGTAGCTTTATTCTTTCCAAGGTTGGGTGGTGGAGTACTCTTTTTCAAATGCGATTTTTCTTAGTTTGCGATGAGGCGAAGGAACAGTTATTTTCTGAAACAGCCCGTCGCTATTGCCTTTTTGCAGTGTTTCATGTGTGTCTTTTGTGAGGTTTCGTATCTTGTTCTTATAGTTGTTCGTTAGTGAAGGATAGGTTGGAGTTATGGATAAAAATGAGCGCGTATTTAAAATATGTACATGTACGTGAAACAGTACCGCCCGGCGAGCTAGGAATTAATAACTAATATGGTAGTTCTTTAGTACGCAAATCAGTTCGTGGTTATGACGATTGCAGGGATAATAAATATCCGACCTCAAAGGCATCTGGTTATTCCACATTGAGTTCTGCGGAATTAAGACATACTTTAGGATGGAAAGGAAAGGAAAATTGAAACGTTAGCAAATGCACCCAGAAGTTAAGCATTGAACAGACATCCTAGTGAAAATACAGCGAAATTTTAAATGAAACGTACGCAGATCAATCGGAAGATAAAATTTCCGATTCTTCGTCTGTTTGAAAATCCCTTTTCCATTAAATTTCTATATTTGTGTGTACATTTAAATTCTTACAGTTCCCCGTCTGTCCTCATCAGCTCCGGACTCCACGATGGATTCGTCAAATTGGTCAAACCGGCGCTATTCTCACACGTGTTTCGTTCACTGAGCGGGCCGGGTGGAGGAATCTTGACGGATTTGTTCGTTTCCGATTCCTTAAAAGCATCTAGGAGACTCACTACGGATTCTGGAGTGAGGTCCTCGTAGTAGTCGTCGTTGATTTGTACCACAGGTGCGTTCACGCAGGCGCCCAAACATTCGACTTCAAGAACGGTGTATAGTTTGTCTGGGGTTGTTTGGCCATTGGAGACTCCGAGGTGGTCTGTGACGGCTTTCATGATTTTGTCGCTGCCGCAACCGCCTAGTTGACATGGTGTCTAAGGAAAGGAGAAAAATCATGCCAGGTTAGTAAGGTGTCATTTTAGGGGGAGCTCTTCGGATACGGTAAATAATTGTATGGCTAGCTAGGCAGCTAAAACGTACCGTTGTGCAAACCTTTACATGGTATTTCCCCACGGGTTCCCGGTTGTACATTGTGTAGAATGTCGCAACTTCGTACACTCTCATTGGGGGCATCTCCAGCATGCGCGCTACTTCGTTCATAACACTGATGCTAGTGTAGCCATGCTGCCGTTGACCCAGGTCTAGAAGTGGCATGACAGCTGCCTTCTTATATTGTGGAGGATACCTCAGGAGGATCTCATCGATAAGCTTGAGGTTCTCTTCTGAGAATTTGAAGGGGATGTTAGGGTTGTTTTCGGGAGTGTTTCGGTGCTAGTGTAGCCAGTTATATATTAGCATAAGTCTTGTAATAGCCACATATATAGGTTAGTGGACATACGACTGCGAAAATCTCGCTCCGGAGTGGCGCCGCAACAGTGAACGGGCGACATTGCCGGACTGGGAAGCGGGAGAGAGCGAAGCGGCCCTGCCGCAAAGAAAAGGGGACCAATTTGGATGTCATTGATGGTAGAATTAGGGGCGACAAGGCCTGGTATCAAGCAGCACCCTAAGAATTGAAGGCTGAAATGGCAATGGCTGGCAGCTGGAGGTCGGAATCAGGTCTTTGATAGTCGAAAGCAAACTGGACGGAGATGATGTTTGAAGTTCCGCTGGCCAATAAGAAGCGGCGCAATGCTGTCTTATGTCATCCCCAGAACATTTTAGTTAACTAGTTATAGAAAAAACAAGCTTGGTATCACAACAAAACTTATAACAACCACGATACAATCCTATATTTCTCTGCTACTATATCGGCAAGGCGAGAAGTGAAAGAGGGGGCGTAGAAGGAAAGGAATGCTCTTCACTTCTATCGGGCACACAACCAGGATCTCAGCACTAATCTGTCGCTCGCTACTTTCTCCCCCACACTCAGTTCAATCTTCCCTAATCAGGTCCTACGTTTCCTCGCCCCTCATGGACCAAGACCGCTTTAAGCTCGTCTTCTTCGCCCCGTTATCTCATGTGGAGGCCTGCAAAGACGCCGTATTCGACGCCGGCGCTGGCCAGTACCCGCAGGGGAAATACACCAGAGTCTGCTTCCAGTCCCCAGGCACCGGCCAGTTCCTCCCTGGAGGGGATGCAAATCCGAACATCGGTAAAGTCGGTGCTCTGGAGTTTGTTGAAGAAATGCGGGTGGAGGTCTTGTGCATGGGTCGAACCACGATGCAGGAAGCTGTAAAGGCGCTGGTCAAGGCTCATCCGTACGAAGAACCCGGTTACGAAGTTTACAAGCTTGAGAATGTTTCGATTGAAGAATAATGGGCTAAATATCCTGTTTTATCGCATGTTGGTCGATCAATGGGCATTTCGAGCGGTGAAAAGAGCCATTATCCTGACATTCTATCCCCTACCGTCTGCGGCTGTTGTTTACGAATCCTTCGATGTCTGAGACGAATGATTCCCCTTTGCGGCTAATTTCGATGGCGATGCAAACGAGAGAGTGTTGATGGAGATTCATCCATTAACGACCGAGCTTTTTATATTTCAGTAGAGTTTCACATCTATTCATCTCGGTCGAGTGAGCACAGTGGCCTTTGCGACAGCAGTTTACGGCTCAGATCCTGTTCGTCCCCCTTGTAGCCTCGTTCGTTTTGGTTCGCTTCTTCTGTACTAGCAATAATATGCCCGAAGCGAATGCTATGTGTTTACTTAGGGACACCATGTAATAGTGACAGCAGGTCTTTTTCACGAAGTGCATTTACATTTTTTATGCCCTCATAAGTTGACCAGTCAGCTATCTTGAGAAGTGATATATACCTAGTGTTGACGCCGTCTATAGATATTGTACTTGAATCATTGACTGCACAACGAGTAATACGAGCTAATTATTTTATATAACCACGTAGATGTATAAGAGCGCTCACTGTTGGTTCTTGTAAGAGTCGTCTGTGACTTTATTGTTGTGCCTCGGCATCCCGACGTCATCAAAAAAGAAATAAAGAAGTAAAAAACTAAAAAAGAATAAATTGTTAATCAGCCAAAATCTCACGTCCAGAAATTCAACCACAGATACCCAACGCTACCCTAATGAGTCCCTGTCTATGACATTTATTGATTTTTAAAATATTCTCAAGTCTCACTGAGATGATACATATTCCACTCTATCGACTGAGAGTGTACGTATTGAACCCCGTCTATGCGCCTTGATCCAGCCTGTTGTGACTCCACTACAAGTAAACTTATCGCGCAGGCATTATTTAACCGGGCTGCGTATTTTTAGTTTCGATTCCGACCACCAGATACCCAAGGGGACTTCTATCATATAATACAGGTTGCCGCGCTTGTGGAGGAGAAAGGGACAGCTAACCGTCCAGCCGCTAAAACGGCATTAATAAATCTGAATCGCCTCTTCCCCGCTCTCCGCCTCCCGACTGCGCAAAAAGTTCCCCAAGCCATGACAGCTCGGAATGGTCTGCTGGGGAAGGCCCCTAGAGAAACCAACGGAAAGGCAGGAGAGAGGATAACTAGAGTCTTTCCCGTGCACAGCTTGAATTTTTCAATCCAGGACACGACGAAGACGCTGGTCGAAAAGTGGACAGCAGAAAATGAGCGAGGGAATCCGGAGGCCAAAGTTTTGCTTGAGGCGGCAGAAGCACTGCGCACGAGCGATATACCAGTGGCGTTCCCTACAGAAACTGTTTACGGGTTAGGCGCAGATGCGACCCGGAGCGCTGCCGTTCAGGGCATCTACAAAGCAAAGCAGAGACCGTCGGACAATCCCCTCATCGTCCATGTGAGCTCAAGAGAACAATTACAACGTCTCCTTCTATCGCCATCGGATAGTTTGCGTGATGGCAAATCCGACTCGGGAACGAAGCGATCTCAACAAGGAGGAGAAACGAATCTCATTCCCCTAATATACGAGCCTCTGATAAGTAGATTCTGGCCTGGCCCGTTGACCATCATCCTACCGAACCCAACACCTTCCCCACTCGCACCAGAGGTCACATCTACGCTTCCTACATTTGGTGTTCGAATGCCATCTTCTCCACTTGCGCGGCTCCTCATATATCTCGCCGATAGGCCGCTTGCCGCTCCGTCCGCAAATGCGTCAACCAAGCCATCCCCCACCACCGCTCAACATGTATATACCGATCTACAAGGGCGTATTGATATGATCTTAGACGGAGGACCCTCTGGCGTTGGGGTGGAAAGCACTGTGGTTGACGGGCTACTATATCCACCCGCCGTACTCCGGCCGGGAGGAATTGGTATTGAAGAGATACGTGCCTGTCCCGGTTGGGAGGAAGTTCGAATTGGGTATAAAGATGGCGCATTGCAGGGTAAAGAGGTCCCGCGCGCTCCCGGGATGAAATATAAACATTATTCACCAAAGGCCAAGGTTGTTCTATTTGAAGCAGGTCGAGACCTTGAAGCTGTTAAAAGCAGGCTGCTCAGGGATCTAGTAGGGCTTACTTGCCATAAGGGACAGAACGGGGATAAAGCCAAGCCTGACATTCCTCGTGTGGGGATTGTCAGGACCAAGTGCTGGAAGAAGGGATTGGGCATCCGGGGTAATGATTGTAGTGTCAGCAATGGCGCAGCTGGTTCCGAAACACCGAGTATTTCCAATACCCCAACGAATCCATTCAATTCCTCTTCACACGTAACTGGCTACCAATCAACTTGCCTTCGACTCCTCCCGTCTATAGAGCTCAACTTAGGCACTCCAATCGAGCTATTCGATATCTATATCGGCCCAGACACAGATTCTATTGCACGGGGTTTATTTTCTGCCCTACGCGGTTTAGATGAGAAGAATGTTTCCATCATATATGTTGAGGGCATTTCGGATACTGAAGGCGATCTCGCAGCTGCGATTATGAACCGGCTGCGAAAAGCGGCTGAGGAGGAGATTCGAGGATGAAATTGGGCAAATATTTTTCATCATCCCCGTCTTATCTCCTCTTGGTATTCTTTCCTCCACGTTGATAGACAACAAATACATAGATTTTTGGTTACAGTTTTGCACCTCTAACAACGTAGTTCATGATCATGTGCAGTGCAAGCATCCATACACGTTATCATGCTGATTTAAGTTAGACCACGCCCTTCGTATCTTTCATATTTGGATTCAAAATGATAATTTGCCCCTTGGTATATACTGGAGTATTATACACATAGATATTTCCATCTCTCGACGTAGCCAAACATTCCCATTCTTACTATTTACCTCCTTTACCCTTCCCACCCTTCCCACTCTTCCCACCCTTCCCTCCACCCTTCCCCTTCCCGACCTTATCGCCGCCACCGCTACCACCAGAAACAATCTTGACCTTGCCTACAGGGAGAGTATTCATAATTTCAGCTTCTCTCCACCCCTTAATAAGCTCCAACTCCATCTGGACCAACTGCTTAAGCCCATGAGTGGCCCCATCACCTCCTTCACTCTCCTCCCCATCCAACCGTTCGTTGTTCGCATCTACTTCAACCACCTCGACCTCACTCTCATCTTTCCATTTCCGTCTCCCTTTCCCTTTTTCCAAAGCATTCACAGCCGCAGTCGCATCAACAACCCACTTCCCACAAATTTCCTTGACAGCCTTTCCCTTCTTGAGAGGCCCTGGCTGCAACTTTGCCCGGTACTTATATTGGCCTAGAGCCATCCAGGGTGCACAGACAGGAATGGCCGCGACGATTTCGTCACCTACCACAGCAGTGCCAATCAGGGAAGGAAGACAAGAAAGATCGGCAGCAGTATCTGCATCATCGAGTTGTATATCACCGCCATCGGCATCATCCCCACCCCCTTGTGTCCCCGCCTGCTGCTGCAGTGTCTTTTGTCGTTCGCGCTCAGCCTGCACGGCTCGATCGTGCTGTGCGCGACGGCGTTGCTTTTGGGCTTCAAGCTCGGCTTGTCGATCTGCTTTCCTCTTCACCGCTTCGCGAAGCTTATCTGGCTTAGGAGCAGAGCCCAGGAGGCGGAGCGCGAGCTCACGGTCCTCTTCGTCTTGGTGCTGGTATTTGGTGGCGATCTTTTTGTTTTTACCTCGTTTTCCACGGATGTTTGGGGTTGAGGAACGTGATGGTTCGTTTGGGGTCAAGCGCGACTCAGGATCGGTAGGGGGCGTGGAGGCTTGTTCAATGGAGACACCCTTTTTCAATTGACCATTTTCCGTAGCAGACAGGCGTTTGGCAGGGCGTGCCGCCGCAGAGTCCGTATGCGGCTCCGAACCGGCCTGTTCCTCCTGGGACGATGTTTCCTTTCCTCCCAATGCTGCCTCCTCCACAGCTTTGGACTCCGCGTGATCATATTCTCTCTCATCTTTGGCATCGACATCCTGGGGCCTATCTTCCCCAATTTTGGACTCCCCATCTTCACTGTCGGAGTCGCTCGATTCGGCCTTCTCATGTAAGAAGGGATTTGTTCGCTTATCGTCCGTATTCTCTTCAATTTCACCGTTCTCTTCATCCGAACTATCATTCTGCTCAGGCTGATGATATGTCTCCTTGTTTTCAGACTCTCTTGGTGTTTGTTGGTCGAGTCTTGATGGCAACTCCTCCATCCCCTGAGTTTCCTTCACACCCGTTGTAGTAGACGAATCATCCTGCACTCTATGTTTCGTATGATTTTTAATACTCTCACTACTGATTTGAAACATTACAGCAAACCCGAGAAGAAGTTGAGCTGGGGGAAGCTGGTTTTTCTCGCCGCGAATAACAAAGCCACCCGTTTCCAGGTATTCCCCTGAAGGCGTAGTTTTGGAGACCTGGTCTGCATTTACCCACCACGCACCCATCACGGCTTTAGAATGCCATGCACTTGAAGTTGCTACGCAAAGGTTGCCGGCTTGTGAAAGAGTTCCTGGTGGGATAGGAGCATCTGGGGTGTCAGGTTTATTTTTGACGAAGAAGGGAATAGCTCCTTGAACATCAGCGTGTACATATACATCCCCCTTTTTCAAATGTCGTCGGTACAGGATTTCCGTTTGCTGGGCGTCTCTTCCGCTGCTCATTGAGTTAGTATGACAAAATAAGTCAGGCACAGTAGGATATGAGTGGTGACGAACCCCAAGGCAAGATATCCATCAGAAGATATGAAATATATGAACTTCTCAAACCAGAACGGTGTCCTCACAGGCCGAAGCACTGGTTTATTCTGTTTCAAGGCCTGCTTAAGATCCGCAGTCACCTTCTTTTCTGTGCTCTTTATAGCCTTCTTCGCCGACATTAGCGTCTTTTCTTCCTTCACGGCGGCAGCTTTCTTTTGTTCATAGTACTGTCTTGCATTAGCCCAGGGCGAGATCCCAAGATCAATATCAATAGACAATAGCTGCTGCTGTAGTTGCTGCTCTGGTTTCTTCGAACCTCCCAGCTTCCTCTCGCTCTCCTCATCTTCACTACTTTCCTCATCTTCGTCCTCCTCATCAGATTCATCCATCGGTTCTTCATCTTCCGTAGGCTCCCCCAAGAGTAGCGTAACCGTATTCTCGTACAATTTCAGCGGTAATTTTATAACCTTTGCTACTGGATTTTGGCGAGTCTGTTCCATCTCTATCAAACGAGCAATCTCTACCCAGTCCATACCCTGCGCTATCAACCCGTTGACTGCATTCATCGCCTCCTCAACGCGTAATAGATTGGCTTCGATCGCCTGCGCCTTGCGCACGTGAAGTTCCCGAGCTTCCTTCAACACCCCAACACGCTTTTCCTGATCCTTCTGTGCAGCTTCGAGTTTTCTCTTGGCCATCTCTTCACGCTCAGTAAGTCTCGATTCCAGCTTCTGACATTCGACTGATGAGAAGTACTCGTCCACAGCCTTGTTGAAGGTGTCAAACTTCAGAATTGCCATGTCAGCTTGATTCTCAAACTGTTTCGGCTCGAAGGGATGAAAATCAACATATTGGAGATTTTTCGACTTGAATGGATCAGTAGCAGTCACTTCGCTATCTTCCACAGATTTAATTTCTGTCTTCGAAACAATATAACCTGGAGTGTCATCTGCGGTCGAAAGACTTGAGTTGACGCTTTCTGCCTCCACAAGTGCCAACATGAGCTTTTCCACCAGCTCGTTATCCCCCAGTACCTGCTCCGGTTTTAAACTCGGGTCAACACCAGTAATATGGAATACATGTTCAAGGAGCAGAGGCGGATACTCAGGGAATCCCAACGAGACAGCTCGTCTTAGTGCTTCGGCCTGCTTCTTTTCCGCCCTCTTGGTATTCCCCGCACCCTCTCCAGACCCCGCCACATCCTTCGCCTGCTCTAACGTCTCTCTTAATCTCTCAATAGATAATGGCGGCACCCCATTATAATTCTGCTTGTTGGTAAGAACATATTGCAAGCCCACTCTAACCTCTTCCTGGTCATTACCTTCAGGCACAATCCGGTGGAGTGCAACGATCTTGTACTCCTTGTCGGTCAGGATAATATTTCCTCCTGCGTAGAACTCTAGGAGGACATGGAAGTTGCCATCGCTAAGCTCAATGTCGATGATCCTATCCGTGCCCACTTGAGTGACGGCCGTGACCCTTCTTGTTTTCAGGAACTTGCGTAAGCGAACAATGAACGGCGAGGGAGCGGCGGCAGTTGTGCGAGAGTACTCTGTAAGATGGCATCTGAAGCCGGTGTCGACGATGAGTTGCTTTCTTGTGTCTGGCTTGGCTAGCTTGAAGAGGTATATTCGCTAGGAGAGAAATATATCTCAGTAAACCAGGTCTGGCCGTGTGCACAGAGAGGGAATAGAACTGCTTACCGATGATAGGTCGTAGATGTTTGAAATTCGAAGACCAACCAAAGCCTGTGAGAGCTCCCGTGATATGACCTGCTCAAAGTTAGAGTGCGGAGACAAAACTACCGGCATTGACGAACCTTAACATCGAGAGAGGAGAATCGCTGCTTCATTTTCACCTAGTTCTAGAGTGGTGACTGGGCGACTGTAGTGAGAAGAGGTGTATTGTCCGGAAGTTACACTTCTCTTTGGAAGAAAACGCGCTTGGGGCGACTTGGAGTGACGTAGGGTGGGGCAATAAATCTTCGAGATTTAATACTGCGCGAACAGTTATCTTACGAGAATTCGGGTCTTTTAATACTCTGTGTGCATAGGATGGCATCCAAACACCTGGGATGAGCTGGGGAGCTAAGGAAATGCAATAATAACTTGTCTAGTTAATATGCGCTGACTCTTCGGTTGGTAAACCACAAGAAAGAGATATATAGACATTAAGCACATGCAAACCTAGGGGGAAATCCATTCTATAAATATTCCGCAAGAAAATAAAAGATCCCTCGCTCAAAGACCACATACAAAAACGAAATAGCACCCATTTACGCCAATTGCCCAGAGCTATACCCCGACAAAACAAGGGCCAGCACAAAATATAAAAGCCGGCAGAATCCAACAAAAACTAGAAACCCCCGTCATTTCACAAACCATGCCTCAACTGCTCCGCAAGTCGCCTCTTGCCGAACTCCCAAGCATTCAGCAGGCCTTGTTCCGACAAATCGATCCCCTTCATATTTGGGGCATCTTGCGCTGGAGCACGGCTGACACGCGAGGCAATATGTACAGCATCGGTCTCTAGGAAGATGCCGTCGTCGACAATCTCATCCACCGCTAGCGAAACAAGGTCATAGTTTTCGATAATGCTGCGCTTGTCGACGCCGGACCTATGGGATTTGTGCGAAAAGGGACGCCAACCTCGTCAGCTTGAAACGAACAGAAGAAAATCAAATAAAGAAGATCAATCTGATGTTAAACGGTCCAATGCACAAGACAGGAAAAATATCTGCACACCACATACCGTAGCAAAATATTCAATGAGTCCCTCAGCGCAAGAACAACATTGTACAGCAGAACTTCGTTCTCCTCCGCCCCGCCAACGACGTAGAGCATCACGTCGCCTTCCGTCTTGAACACCACGACCCGATTGTCATACAGGATAATATCACTCGTTTGCTTGACAGTCTTCTCTAGCAGGCCACTCTCAAACGCTTTCTGGTCCTTTACCGTGGGATACGGGTTTGCGCCAGGGTAGTCTAACGAGTTGGCCGCGGTGCCGGCAGGAGGGTGTGGAGGGGAGTAGTACTTCGCAAAAATCCTCGAGGAGTCATCCGTGGACATTATAAGGATCGCATTGACGGAGAAGAGGGATATTGGGACCGGCATCTTGACTGCGCGGGTTGTATGTGAAGCAGGGTTCTGGTGGGAATTTCTGTTGAGGTGTTTATGATGGATTGATAATAATAATGCTCAAGACCACAGGCCACAGTCGCTGGCCGGAGTGAGCTGTCTATAAATCACGTGATACAATCCGCCCCCTTTTCGAACGAAGTCGAGAAATAAAATTTCATAATTAGATAGCACCACTGCTGGTCTTGTCTTACTTGTTAAATCTGAATATCTAGGCGTGAAAGAGAGATATTTCGGGAATATGAAACCAAGGACCTCAGCTGGCACCAACATTGAGCAACAACCCATGGCACAAAAGAAAGCGAATGTAAAGTCTACTAACAAAAATAGACCGGTAAAAACATAGTAAACATATATATGACACAATAGGAGGTAGGGGAGATGGATGTAACAACAGTATTAATATCTATACTAAGGGAATAATAAACAGAAATAGGGGTTAGGTACGGGATTGGGATACCGCGACATCAGTTTCAAGAGCCAGACACAATTTGCTATCGCCGCCCTGGACATTTATAAGCAAAAGGAAGTAAATATGTTCAATCGTAAATAATAATTCATGGACCAGAGATGGGATTTGTAACGCAGAAAAAGTGGGCGAAATAAATAAAGATATATCAAAGCACGAAAATGCAAAACCATTTCATTACGGGAAGAGAAAAGGAAATAAAACATAAAACGTAAGAAGCGGGTGGGCTTATCTTGCAATCAGTTCTAGCCAACACTAGAGCATGCAATTCGCCCTGCATATTAACTGGTATATTCATGTAGCCCGCGGTCTTGCAATATCTTCCTAGAAAAGAAAATTAAATCAAAATTAAGGTTTACCAAAGATTATATCAACATGGTGAAGTGAGGTTTAAATGTAAATAAAAGAGCCAAGGCAGTTGGGAAAGGAACTTTGATACATGTAAATGAGAACCTGTAAAACTTGCACATTATCCCCAAGGGCTTGTAGATGAGGAAAAAAAAAATTGGCCGTAGTAAGTCCAACAGGTATAACGCTGTCCAAAAGAAGGAGGGAAAAAAGCATAACACATGAAAGAATGGTTGAAGTTGTCGAATCAGGTGGGCGTGACATTTGGAGGATCGGTTTGCCCAGGGCGATTGAACCAGGAAATCCAGCTTCCGCGATTCGCCTTCTTACGTGCTTCTTCGTCAGCTTGGTCCCCGCCTTCAAGCTCCTTGTTCTCCTGGACGAGGCGCAAAGGTCGCAATTTATTCTGCGTCATCACTGCGCCGGTATAGTTATTCATGCCCGGGCTGGAGCGCTGAGGGCTGGATGTGCCTTCAGTTGAGCCTACCTCACCGCTGCGATCGCTTGACACGCTAGGTGTGCTGTTCAATCCTCGATCGTACGCCCTGCTAGAGATGGAACCGACAGGGACAGATGCTCGTTTTGATGCGATGCTAGAATTGAAGAACGATCCTTGCCCTGAGGAGAGTGTAGGGCTGATTCCAGGGCTCAGAGGGCCATTGGGTGATGGACCGCGGTACATCTGACCTACGACAGCAGCAGCGGTACCATCTGCTTGATCCGATCGGGTCCTCCGGTGCATTGTACGTGAACGGTGTAGCGGGATACTTGGTGCAGTGTCCGGATTTTCATTGACCGTAGGATGGGCCTCAGGCTGGGGTTCATGGATTGGGCTTTGTGTAAGATTACTCATTGTCCGCGGTTTGGGCTTGGGTCGGGTAGCTTGACCTGACACAACGGACTTCGCCCTTTGAAGAAACGATGTCCCGGTACTTTCCACTTTGTCTGACGGTGGGGGAGGTGGAGGTAGATCCTTATCGGTATTGGCCGTTTTGTTCACGAGGGCCGACGGATTGGTGTCATTTTTGTCCAAAATATGCTCGAAACCCTCAGTTTGGAGCAGACGCCCTATGATCCTTTCAATATAGAGGCTCAAAGCCTTATTTTGATCTTTGAGGGATTTAAGCTCTGTTTCGAGGCGTCGACGGGAGTCAGCATCTCCGCCTTCGCCAACCGATTCAAGCTCATCTGCGAGCGACCCGAGCCCACTGCTCGCCTGTCGGTTTTCTTGGTTGTTCTCATGCATGAAATCGCCCTTGGAGAAATCCCCATTCAATGTTTTCTCACTTAGAAGAAGCTGGTAGCTCTCATTGTCTTCCATCAGGCGAGCGTTTGCCATTCTAGCTTCCAAAAGTTCGCGCTCCAGGTCATGTTGGCGGCCACCGCCTAGATTTTCCATTTCGACAAGCTTTATCTGGGCTTCCGCTAACTCGAGTCTCAAAGACTCAATGAGCTTATCCTTTTGTAAAATTAGCTTTGAATTGTTTCGGGAAGGGCTGCGTTGGAGCTGGGAAGATGGCGCGAATTGCCCGTTCTCGAGATCTGCCGAGGCTCTATTTCGAAAACTCGCTATAAAAAAGGGGGCAGGTCAACAATCACATAAGCCATCTTAGTTCAGCTTTAAAGGGAAACTTACGCGATCTGGAGACGTTACGCTCATTCTCCACATTGATACGAAATTCCTTCTGCGCAATGGTTTCTTTCAGACGCTGAATAGTTGACTCTAAATCCTCCTCCCTTTTTGTTTGTTGGTCCTTTTCATTTGCCATGGCCACCCGTTCTGTCTCATGAGCTTGCTCCAGATCACGAATTTGCCTTGTCAATTCTTTAACCTCTCCCTGGAGCGCGCTTAATGCGCTGTCCTTTTCATGTGCCTGCTCTTCAAGTCTCTCCTGTTCGCTAACCGCTTCATCAAGCCTCAGCTGCAGGACGCCTAGTTGTTTCCGGTATTGGTCAGAGACAGTTTCCGCTTTTTGAACCTGCTCTTTCAGTTCATCGATGAGAGCGGCGTTTTGAGCTCTGGCATCGTCGTCTGAGGGACTCGAGAAGGTTCTGGGTACAGAGCTCATGCTGAGGTTGGACCGGCCCGCGCCGGGTTTACGGGCTGCTGCTCGAGCAGAGACAGGGCCAGGGGAGTGCCTTGAAGATGGGGATCGTCCAAAACCATTAACAGAAGACTGGGTCGAATGTGAGGGCATTCGTGCGGTTGGAGAAGTTGCTGCAGAGTCCGTGGTTGACGTTCTATGACCACCTCCCCCATGGGAGGCCTTTCTTGTAGTTCCGGACATGGCGCCGGTATGAGAAAATATAAGTGAACAACTCGTATTAACACATGTGTTTGCAACAAGAAATCAAAGCAGCCTTGATCGAAACTGTGTCTTTTAAAGGCTGAGATGGTCGGGGGGGGCGCTGTCAAAGGTAACAACGACGAATAGGCTATGAATGCGAGATCTCGATCGAGACTGTGAGAGGGCCACTGCGTTTTGATTTATCCCGAGGATGGCAGCTGACAATAAGTAGAGGACAGATTGACAGTAACGATAGAATAGTCTCTTGATGAATGGCTAGCAAGAGTAACAGTTATAAGAGTCAATGATGAAGGTGTCTTACATTGGGGAAAAAAAATAGTTGGTTGTTGTTGTCTCGAGACAAGGCGTTGACCTCATCAAGGGATGATACAGAGCTGATACTTAATACAGACGGATTAAATACCGAGAACCTGCCTGCCATTCCGATCCGTGGCTGGTCTCCCCAAGCAATAACCGCCTTTTTGATGTACGGCCGTGACCAAACGAACAATACGACGTAATTTCCGGGCAACCAACGAAGGACCCTCGGGCTTGGCACGCTAATCTATTTTAGGAAATAGCCATACCGCATCGGCCAATCAGGAGGGAACCCTTCCCAAATAGGACAAAGCGTGTCGTTGCCAGTTTGCGCTCCCGAGGTTCGTCTGGCGTTTAAGCACGTGATGTCCTTAAAGAGAATAGTGGATTCAGACCGGGCTGGGCAACGGCCGCCAAGACCGGCCAAATAAAAAGTCTTGGGCATCAAATTCGAGGTTGCAAAGCGGGTTGGGTAGCGTAGCGTGGACGGATAACGGATACAGGTGGCTTTTCTATACGCTGATATTCTCTTCCTGTAGTTTCTGAAACGAACACGCACTGCTTATATGCCCTTTGTGCCAGCCTGTGTCCAGCAGCGGACTAAGTGCCAACTGACGATTGCGCCTTCAAACAACTCCGTCTCATTCTCATGTATCAAGTGTACGTTTTCTGCCCAGGAATCTGATCACTTGCGCAATAGCTTCGACTTCTTTTCATTCCCGTTATGTTTAGTAACCCATTTGACGTGTCACTCACATATTCGCGTGCTGGGTTGAGGAGGACACTATCCTGTTTTGCTTGCACGCCCATTCCCGGGCACCAAGTTGCTGGCAACAAATGAGCCGACGGAGCAAAGACCAAACAAAACCTAATCTAGTCATTCAAGACTGTGAAACAGCAAGAGTGTTAGGTTGCCCTGTTGGCCGCCACTGATTTGGGCAAAAGTTTGATATTTATGAAGCTAGGATTGAAAGACTTTATATTGGTTTGGCACCAACCACCCATGTCGAGTCCTAAACCTTTACAACCTAGGAATGTTTCTCTGCCAAATTTCCTGCTTTCAGGGCACGTCCAACTCTGAAAGGCGACAATAAAACAGCTGCTTAGATCTTGCACGTTTTTCCAATGGGCAGCTCGCAATATGGTGTCTCCGCTCCGATAGATAGTACTTATCCGTACCTTTTAAAGGAAAATAAACTCCAACTGCTACAGATTTCACAGTGGAGATTCCCAGCAAAATGTCAGAAATTGGCCAGATTGGCCTGGGAGAGAGTAACAATTATCCAGAAGTTAAGGATAAATAAGGACATGCACCCTTTCAGAGTTTGCTTCTTGGGGAGCGTCGCCGCTGATTTCACCCCTGAGCTTCTTCGTAAATTTACGTGTATGGCCCTATATATTACTATTCGAAGCATTTGACGGATGCGCTGAGTTTGCGGATGCTATGCGTAAGATGCATTGCATTCTGGAAGCATATCGGCAGAGCATAGCTTCGGAGAGTAGCATGCTGGACAATATGTTATCGAGACTACTTAATGCCCTAGATAAACAGAAATAATATTCTCGTTCCTGGAGAATGTAACGTAGTCAAATAACCTTCCCGATCAAATACTCTCGATCAACCCTGTACCGCCCCACCAAAATTTGTATGTAGTGTTACTTTTGAAAACAAACATAATAAACAAATTAAGGTAGCGCTTACATAACAGATTAATTACTGCACTATCGGAAAAATATTTGTCCGTGTTTTTTTCCAGCCCACACAAAAATTCCATTCGAAAATTCGCTAAAACTCACCCAGCTACATACGAACGTCAACCTCTTCTATCGCCAATCTCCATTTCCTGCCGGAGCGCGAAAACCCACCAGTTTCAATTTCATACCTTTAGAGAGTCCTCCTGGCATTTCTAACGCGTTACGATGGCACCAAAGAAGGCTAAGAAGAGCACCGACAACATCAACTCGCGGCTTGCGCTTGTGATGAAGTCCGGCAAGGGTGAGCATATCCTGCTATTGAGAAATATTTCATTGTGAAGACGATCGATTCGATCGCTTGCTTCATTTGCAGATTTGATGGGCGCTCAGACTAATCGGTTTTCGAATAGTCACTCTGGGTTATAAGTCTACCCTCAAGTCCCTCCGATCCGGCAAGGCCAAGCTCGTCATCATTGCCGGCAACACTCCTCCCCTCCGCAAGAGTGAGCTTGAATGTAAGAAACATCTTATATTTATTTTTCTAGTTTATGACCCATGCGCCCAAAGAATTATGGCTAACAATTCGTTTTTCGTTTTTGCAGACTACTCCATGCTTTCCAAGACCAGTGTCCACCACTTCTCCGGTAACAACGTAAGCTAAGCCAAATCTCATACTATTTCCCCTCGTTCTTTTCCCAGCATGCTCCATCCACCGGCTCGACTCGTCTCGACTCAACTCAGAAAACCGTAACTTCATTACCACCACCGTGACATGTGATATTGAGCTCCATGAGCCATGCTACACACGGGAGCTGAGTCGAGCTCGAGGGTACGAGCCGGACCGGGCGATATATGTAGTCATGTTCTACCCAGCGAAGAAGCTTTATCATGTCTCCCTGCAACATTTACAAGAAACAAAAAGCTTTGGAGGGTATCGAACCAAAATCGCTGACTATCGAATACTTTTATTTTTCCGCTCTTTCCTTCCCACGAATGCGGGGGATGGAAATTGTGGGAAAGTAACTTTTTTGCTCCACTTTCTTTAGATCGAGCTTGGAACCGCCTGCGGAAAGCTCTTCAGATGCTCCACCATGGCCATCTTGGATGCTGGTGACTCCGATATCCTCAGTGGCACCACTGCTTAAGTGAAAACATTTCGTATGGATGACGGGATGCTTTTTCTGTGAGGCAGGTGGGAGGGTGCTGCTGCCACCGCCATTGCATTTGGAATGGAATGGAAGGGCGGCAGGTGCCTTGTTGGGCCTTGCTTGTTGGAGATAAATAGCGGACTCTTTAGTTTCCCTCTACCTCCTAGCTGGAGCCTGTGTATGTACTGTACCGTACCTGAGCCACTAGCCTGGAAATGAAACTGGACATGAGAAAATGGAAACACAACAAAATAAACGTGACGTCGACAAATGCAGAGCCAAAAACATAATGGTGAAGCCAAAATCCAATTTATCCGGAGAGACGCAGAACTGCTGCTTGTTAATGATTCATCTCACTTTGTTCCATCTCCTGAAGCCCGATTGGAATCGTAAACAGTTTTATAAATTAAAATATGAGGCCACACATCGTAATCAAAATTAAAAATTAAAAATTAAAACAACGCGCCGTCCAAAAGCAAACCGTACTCCGTCGTGCTTATCGTGATATATATATACCTTGGCCAATCTTACTAATTTTCATAGACACTCTTAACGATTGTATAACTCCCAAACCCATGCCCAGGGCCTACTTCCCCTCTTTCGACTAAGGGAAATATATCTGACTCTAAAGACACCGTCCCACCACCTTTCCCTAGAGAATTCCTCGCATGCGGCGAACGTGGTGAAAGCGGCGAATGCGGAACATGTCCTTGAGAAGAAAATATTTTAACATTGCTGCTACTGAGTTTGTTCGTGCGTATTTTCCTAGTTCCGCTGGACGAGGCACCGGTTCGGTCGCCGAACATCGCTGGGAACAACTTGCGGAGGAGAGCACGGATTGCCGGCATACATGCGCAGAGGATGCTGGCATGCCCTTCGATAGTACTCCAGTAGCCGACGGGAACATGATCCCCTATTAAGTTTGTCAGAATAGGAGGTAAGATCGGTGCGAGGGGTGATATGTATGAAGAAGTGAACGTACAGGTTATGTTATGGGAGTTACCAAATTGAAGTAACGACTTCAGGCGGATTATGCTGACGATTGTGACGCTGTTTATTTTTTCCCTTGTTAGAACTGAGTCGTTTCCTTCGTGACCGCGAAAAGGGTACAATCTGTGCAATGAACGAAGTTGGTAGTGATGGGAGTCAGAAAGGGGAAACTAACAAAAATCCCACACCAAACATTAGTAGGATGTGGATCTTCTTTTTCACTGACAACGATAATCCTAGAAGTTGCTTGACTGGCAAGGTGATAATGACGATGTCCAAAACGATATTTATTGCTGCGCTCAACCATCCGATGAGATTGATATTGCTGCATTTGTAGTTCGTATGCTCGCCATCCCAATGTTCCCAGGCCAGATGGACCGGGTTACATTGGAACAGAGCGGCAAACACAAGCGCAGTCCCATAGGCAATGGTAACGCTCATCACGACATAACAGGCGATTTTGAACTTGTGTGAAGGGAATATTCGCAGGTAGAAGAACAATATGGATACTTTCGTAACGTTCATGGTGACAAAATACATTACTTCTTGTACGTAATAGACCTGAATGATTAGAAGGTTAGTTGACACCATGTTCTTTCGTTGAGACCACAGACCATGCGATGGAGCGACTCACTTTAAGAATGTATGTGATTTTGTCAAACTGAACATTCCACATGTCCTTCCCCAGACCGGCATTGGCGACTATACACTTCCGAATGAGAAATAATCCAGGAGAGGTAACTCCAATGAGAGGATACTTACGAGGTACCGACAAAACACCCAAAGGTATACCAAATACCTAATAAATTATCAGCATATTGTCGAAGATCAAGAATATCAATATCGAAGCCTACCATAGCGACTGTGATGGTCCAGTCATCTGCATGAAACTGTCCACCAAAGTATGGTGCCTTCGATATCATGCGCAATATGAATGCGGTAAAGGCAACAGCAAGTCCCGTTACTCCGCATATTGAAACCAAGGACGTTCTGTCTCGTTCAGAGTGTCCACAGAGATTTTCTGAGATACGTTTCGCAGCTTTAAATACTGTAATGAGTAACCAGGTTTAGGAGATCCACGGTGACAATATCAAGCGCCTGAGGTCTTACTGAGGGCTTCTCTAAATGTGCAGCGTCCTAGGACACAATTCTCGACAGCCATCGCCAGGTTGTCATCCGAGCAAACGCATGTTGGATCCTGGAGAAGGCAGGGGAACTCTGGAGCTAGTTGGGAAAAACATTTTGTCTAGAATGCATCAGTTGAAAGTTAGCAGGCGCACTCTCTCCAAAGAGTCAATAAGAAAATAATACGCCGCAGGTAAGCTTGCTGCAGTAGAAAACCTACGGCACATGTTGGTAAATCGGCGATTGAATCCGCTCGCGTTTCAACGCCTGCTGCTGTGGCTAGGGAGGCCAAGCCAGCCGCGAGGGCAAGCAGAAACCGGAATCCCCTCAGCTTTGCGGTTTTATACGTAGTTGCTAGACAGGCCTAGGTAACCCAGACCACATATGGAATAGTTGACAGCACACAACACCTGGCAAATCCAACTGATTAGTTGTAAATTGAACTTGGTACTTCAATCCCTGAGTATAGTATGGAGAATATAATGCCCTATCAGACCTGGAACAGATAATGCCAAGATAGGAAGAAAAGAAATGGGGGAGGGGTCGAATATGTAAAGCTGCTGGCCTTCAGAGCACAATGCTGAATGAAGCCTTCACCAGTGTTCTGTCGATCGCATAAGGAGGCAGCGGGGCAACGCAAAACAGCAACTCCGTAGATATAGAGTCGGGGTAGCATACGAACGACAAATCAAAAGAACAGCGGATATTAACGATGTTGGGACCAAAGAGCTGGGTTAGAGCACATATTCTTCTCCATGGAGCCAGATCAGGGACCTCGCCAGCATCCACGGGTGCTCTGGAATACTATGAAGGCAAGGGAAATTCAAAATACTTCTGTGCCTGCTCGTCTTCGGTCCTCGGACGCAAAGTAGATAGTGGACCGATGCCCCATTTGTTCAAGGCATCCCAGGGTTGAATCTGGTATCTCCAGTTGTCAGTGGCTCTGGACCCCAGTGTTTCTCCACCCCAACAGTGGGAACAATAATGGTTGCATGGTAATAATGGGTCCGGCAAACTTCAAAGAAGGCTTTGTCCAGGCATATTACATCTCTCTACGGTACCTGTGTGGCTCTTTGTTGAATTAATAAATGTGACAATTGACGATTCGTACCAGGTGCCGTGTCCGAACAGCACGTGCTGCCGATGCTAGCGCGGGTGGCGCGTGCCTAGCCGGGGATAGGGTTTTTGTGGTGGAGCGCAACTCGAGACAAGCAACTTCAACTGAAATCACTACTCACTTGGGATCCAGGATCATCGCAACTCCTTCAAGCCTAGCCGACTCAGGAGTGGCACCGGGAAATTGTTGAAAGCGGAGACTGCATGCTGCAGATACCTTGGCAAGAGATCAAGTTTCTCAAGTTCTGTTCACCACTCCGTACGCTGCGTAGTATGACAATCCTGCCCTGCCCACAACGAAGACGTAACAAGCCGATGTCACCCCGTCTTTCTGGCTACGTCAAACAGTGAAACGCGCTTCAGCCTTGTATGAGATTTCAAAACTCGAATTTGAAAGGACTTGGCGTTTGCTGAGGGTTAGTAGGAATGGAATACACGCCTCGTTAGGCATGGCTCACGATGCATAAAATCCGTTGAGTGTCTGGAGGGCATCCTGTAGATAACTGTTATTAGAGTCATCAGCGGCCGTGTGAAAACAGGTTGAAATAGGCTTTTTCATGTCCCATCGCCAAATACTATCGACATATTCCCAGCAATTTGGCCAATCAATCTGCCATAAAGCCAAGTGGCAAGCCAAGTATGAAAACTTTAACCATGCTCCTGGCCCCTGGGACCTGGCAAAGGAGATGGCATGCTGCTCGGAAAATATGCCATTTTGGACGTTAGGTGCGTGATCCCAAAGTCTCCGCATCTAGAAAACATCGCGGATGTCCCAGCGAAATTTTTGTCCCATCGCAATAATGTCGCCTCGGTACTCACGGAAAACGCCTGAGTGAATCCCTCTGCCTTTGCCTTAAGAGTGAGAATTGATGTAGAGCATATAGTAATACCTTCATCAAACCTGGCTGTGCATCTCTGACGACACGCCCCTTAGATGCCCAACTTCAGTGTTAGAATGCGTTAGGTCTGAGGCTAAGTTTCTACTGCAACGGTTGATTGCAGTAGTTAAAGCATATCAGCGAGCATGTCAGCAGATGAGGCTTCTAGCTTGTTGCTAGCAATCATCATCGTCATTCTTTGCCATCTGGAGTTGAGGCCTTCCTTTCTTGTTTGAGGAAGGTTTGATATCAAAGTCATGTGACTACTCGCCAGTGGCTTACGATTAGTAATCAATTCCCCCTTTGATGTCTTATTTAGGATATTAGGGCTTAGGGTATGGTCATGTGATGTCACTAGCCCCGATGCTTGGAAATCAAAAACGGCAACACTTGAATACTTAACCGGAATCTCTTCCACGACGACGACGACAACGACCGACAACACCGCCAAACCACATATCACCTAGTTCGCAGGAAGTGCTGTCATTGCTCCTAATCATCCGACAAAATGGCACGTCGTCCAGCGAGATGTTACCGCTACTGCAAGAACAAGGTACGATGCTGCTGATGTTCCTGTTGCTCCTTTTGATTTTCGACATGAACATCGTTGTGGGGAAAGACGAAACTTCGCATGCCCACCAGCCGAGCAAGGAGACGTCAATGACTGTTGTTGAAAGCACCTGTCTGTCTATCACTGGCTCCGTGTGCGATTTTCGGCGTGCGATGTGACAGGAGACTGCTGACGCATTTACTGAAAACTAAATGGGGCCAAAATTCTATGTCAAATGCTAATAATTGAGCTTTTGCCATAGCCATATCCTAAATCCCGCTTCAACCGCGGTGTGCCCGACCCTAAGATCCGTATCTTTGATCTTGGTCGCAAGAAGGCCAATGTCGATGAGTTCCCTCTGTGTGTGCACATGGTGTCCAACGAGTACGAACAGTTGAGCTCTGAGGCTCTTGAAGCTGCCCGTATTTGCGCCAACAAGTACGTAGCCCGCCACAACAAATCGAGTCCCGCGTGTAAGCAATATTTTTACTGATGCCATATCACCAATCCAGGTACCTCGTCAAGGTCGCCGGTAAGGAAGGTTTCCACCTCCGCGTCCGCGCCCACCCCTACCATGTCGTCCGTATCAACAAGATGTTGTCGTGTGCCGGCGCGGATAGACTCCAAACCGGTATGCGTGGTGCCTTCGGTAAGCCCAACGGCATCGTCGCTCGCGTCAACATTGGCCAAATCCTTCTCAGCGTTCGCACCCGTGATGCCCACCGTGCTACCGCCGTCGAGGCTCTCCGCCGCTCCATGTACAAGTTCCCCGGCCGTCAGAAGATCATTGTCAGTAAGAACTGGGGCTTCACCCCACTGAGACGTGAGGAGTACATCCAGCTCAGACAAGAGGGCCGTGTCAAGATTGATGGTGCCTACGTTCAGTTCTTGAGAAATAAGGGCAACATTGAGGAGAACATGAAGCGATTCCCAGAGGCGTATGAGAATCTGTCGCAAGCATAGATTTGTTAATGAATGGGAAGAAGTTAGCTTTTTTTTTTGATTTTCTTTCCTTTTTTCTTTCTTTTTCTATTGTTTTATGACACAAATCTAAGCGTTTACAAAAAGGATTCAACAAACAAAATATAAGATATATCCCTGGGACTCCATCCTTGTCTGTGTAATGTTTGTGGAATTGGATTTTCATTGATCCATCATGAAAAGCATGGGAATCTGTTGATATGATGGGCACTGTGTAACAAGTTCATGCATTCTAGATCTATCTCTGATCTGTGAATCCTCATAACTATTTTACAGTTCTACAGATGTCTTGACTATTTTATTCAGTGAATTTCAATAGAGAAGAGTTTTTCTTTTTCTATCTCTCTTAGACACTGATGATTATGAACTGGTGAAAATAACATTGAGTATCAGTAAGTCAGTCAGTCAGTTTATATGACTCTTAAATATGAATGAAAGTCACATTTATTCAAATCTATATCTTTGATCTTCATAAGACTACAATATAAAATGTCAATGTTTCTACAGTAGTCTTTCTGTGTCTCTGCTTCTTCATGATCTGTAGTCATTCTTCTGTATGTGTATACTTAGAGTCACACTTAACTGAATCCTAGTGAGATTATTAACAAATTATTTGGGAATGTGAGAAATATGTTGATATGCCAGTAACTCAGTGATCATCACTATGTGTAATTCTTTAGCTGGTGGTGTGTTGCAGCGCATACACAGTGTGTGGCCACCCAGATATAGGTCTCAAGTATTGCTTCGGCCACATATCTAGCTTATAAACAACTAATTTGAAGTTACCAAACTGCTTTCATATATACATGTAAGAGAATAGACAGCCTCCCTCTACGCGCCTTTCCGTGCTCCCAAAAGGTCATTTATGCTATCATTCGAAAAACAAGAACCAAAGAGGCATCCATTCCCATCTAGCCTGGCCCAAGGATTCCTCCCCCTAATCCCTCTTCCGACGCGCCTTCCAATGCCCTTTGAGCCATCTATTCACTTTCCGTGATATACTTCAAATGTGTATGTGGGCAGAGCATGAAAAAAGGTAGATAAAACACAAGAAAGAAAGCATGTTACTCCACGCGAGAAGGTAGCAAATAGAATCATATATGCTTATCGAGGTCCAAGAAAGGCTAAAGGGGGAAGAAAGAAGAAAAAAACCAATGATGCGAAGATGACCTCGTTCGCTATTCACCACTAGAGCATAAATAATTAAACATTCGTTTCAAACATCGCGCCAACTCCCTATCCCTCCAACCGCAGAGACAACCACGCTTCCGCTCCCAACGCTACCCCCAATATCCCAGTAATGTCGACTCGACCCACTACCGCCAGCCATCGTCCGCTTCGCCGAGACCACAGACATCTTTGCACTTTGGCTTGCGCAACTGGAGCTAGGGCGGCGGATATGATGGCAGAGGATTGGGCTAGCGGGCCCAGCCATGGCAGGGCTCGAGAGAGATGTTGAAGGTTGTCGGGCATGCTGCCGGGCCATGGCCCGTTGGATTTGGGATTGGGAGCGGGCATGGGCGCGCGCGACGAGGGGGTGATGTTGTCGGATTATGGCAGCGCGGAGGGAAGAGTCTTGTTGATTTGTTGGGTGGGTTGAAAGGGTGGTGGTGGTATTGGTGGAGCTGCGACGGCGAGGGGACGTGTTTTTGTTATTGTTGTCGTCATTTGTGAAGGGGATGTTTTTGCTAAAGCGGCTGCGCAGGAAGTGGAAGACCATTTTGATATCTAGCTCGCGTTCCCAATACTCGCGCTCGCGTTCAAGGCGGGCGGCTTCTGAGAGGGCTTCGCTGCTTTGGGGGATTTGACCTGCCGTCAGCGGCGCAGGCTGGGTATTCGGGTCGTAAGGGGAGAGGGGTGCTTCTTCCCCAATTTCTAATGCAGCGTTAGCTACGTCTCGGAGGGTGGGGCCGAATTCGTATTGGGGAGAGTATGTTGACGCAAGATTGGATGTGGTATTATTTGACGCGGTTCGAGACAGGGGAAATGGCCGAGAGACAGATGCTATGGGTGTCGAAGGAGGTGGAGAAATAGGTATACCAGCATACTGTTTAGAAATAGATGCTGAAGAGCGAACATAAGTGCTGAAGGCACCTGGATGTTCACATAGTTGATGGACCAGAATTCCCAACTCGCGAGCAATACGCTCCAGGAGCCTTTCATGCCAATGATCGTCGGCGTGAGGAGCGTCACTCACGTCTTTCAGGACCTCGTCCCCATCCAAATGATGGTGCAAGCCATCTAATGTAGAATCGCTGAGATCGTTCACTGCGGACATCTCATCTTGCTCTCTTTTCTCAGTCGGGACAAGCGACTCACCCAAGATGACTGAAAGTAAGGAGTCATCGATACCAATTAAGTCCCGAATGACTTTCCGGGTGATCCTTCTCCAGAAGGACTCATTAGCTGCAGCATCATCATCATCATAATCATGCGATCCTAAATCCTGGCTAAGACGGGATTCTTGAGTACCAGCTTCGGAGGCATTAGTTTCCAGATCGATTTTCCCCGCATCACTCTCAAGAGCCTGTCGAGCTACTACTAATCTTTCGCCAGTATGACTTGCGCGGCTGTTTCTTCTCCGCCTCGTCTCCTTCTCAATCTCCTGCAACAAAGCACGGCTCTGTTCCATCCTCCACTGCTCAATTCTCTGCCATCTCTCGCGCTCTAACTCGCGAGCCTGGATTTCTTCAACAGTCTCCAAATTTCTCTGGACACTAGACCGCCTTCTATGTCTACCGTCACCCCACCGTCGCGGGTTGTATTGTTCATGTTGCCAGAGCTGATCCTGTACATCCTGGCTCGACGGGGCAAACAAACCTAACCCGTCATGTGCTGGGAGGATGGCGGTATCATAAGGGCCTGCCTGAGTAGATATTATCCTGTATCTAGTAGGTTCGCGAAAGGCATGTAAGCCATCGTCCAGGCTGTCAAGCTCTGTGGTATCATCTTCCAACACATCCTCATCAAGTTCATCTTCAGATTGGGATTGGGCAGCAGTGTCAAGCGAACCAAAATCACTGACTCGCGACAGGCCAGCTGTGCGCGGTGTTCTTTCAGTGGAGGTGGTATGGGTGCGGGCCGTAATGGAGCCCGCGTGGGAGGGCGAGAAGAGGACCCATTCTGTCGACTCTTCGACTTGTTGATGCTGCTGCTGCTGCTGTTGTTGCTGTTGGGGGCGTTGCAAGTACGCAGCCGTAGACCTGGTCTCGAGGCTGGAGGGCTGAGGGGCGCCAGTGTAGGCTTGTTGCCTCTGTGGAGGATGTGTAGGTAGACGGAATGCCATGGTGAAGGTAGACACGTAATGCGGTACCCCACTCCAAACAACGGCAAAGGAGATACAGATTCAAACACAACAGCAAAAATAAGAATATATGAAAATTTGCCCACGAGAACAAGATGAAGGGCCGTCGTAGGAGAGAACTCAGTGAGGCCAGGTTGAGTCTTTGAAGCAGGTGAGGTTGCGGAGATCGATGTTGGTTGGATGTGACTGGCGGCTGACGAGACCGAAAAACAGGTGACGCAGTTGCCCACACCCACCACCCGCTCCCCGCTAAACACGGCCGGGAGCAACTTAAAACAACAAACACGATGCGGATAGGAGTCAACTGACTAAGGGTCACGGCGTGCTATAGGCTAACCTGCGATAAAATAGCTTCTTTTTTATGGAGACCGCATCTCTCTTTATTGTAGTCAAAATGATCTAATCGTTTTGAAGGGGACTTTGGTCATTTTTATCCTCCGGTGAGGTCAATATCTCCCGGTTACATTCTTCTAACTGGACAATGGACATGCGCCCCCACCATGGATCGTCCCTTGTCAGTGCCCAAGCCTGCAAAAAGTTGCATGTATGTATGGACTGTACATGTACTGGGCGTACATTATCTCTGCGTTACTCTACCAGGTGTGTGGCAAGCCATTGGCTATTGAAGTTACCTATTTTGCTTTCGTGGTCGAAATGGAACTTTCTACAAACGAGCTGAACAAAAAGGACTTATAATCGCATTGCAATCCGCTATAATGTGTGCTTAGCAAGCGTGGATCGCGTTGGGAAACGTTAAAAGAACTGGGCCTGGATTAGTGTTTGATCCTACCAATTCCCCCAGGAGACCTTGATCTCGCGCCTCTTCCAGGGGGTGGGGGTTTAAAAAACTGATATCCGGATGCCCCGGCTGAAGCCTCTGGTTCCTTGAGTGTGCCCTTCTTTTAAAGATACGAATTCGCTAGAGTTTCTGGCCACTCATAGCCTTGGGAAGGATTATAAGTGCTCTATGGAGTACTGTGCGCGTATCATACCAGACGCCTAGACGCACATTTCAGCAAGAGCCCACTTTTTATCTGGACATATGTTGGGCTGACAGTCTGACACTGAACACAACGATAGAACAATAATAATAATAGCTAACAAGCATCAAATGCTCGCTTACGCTCGCTTTTCGCTTGCGCAGCCCCCTCTACCACTTCCACTCCTTACCCTCTACCCCCTCTACCATCACCACCACCTCTACCGCCCCTACCACCCTCTCCCCCGACCGACATCACAACGTAACCTCCCTCCGAACTGTTTATGAGTATTTATATGTGTCATGAACGAATCCCCAGTACATGCCACCGGCTGGATACCTCTTATATCCAATTTTGGGCCAGTGACGCCGATTGAGCATCTATCGTATCTACACGAGCGACGACGACATGCAACTTCGCAGTCTGTTAAGAACCCCTTTGATCGACATATGAAACTATTTCCTCCTTGAGTGGTACTGATGCGCTTTGACGACGGTTGATTTATTTTCTCGCACGCGCATGCATGGTGGACCCCAGTTTTGATACGCGATGTGGTTTTTCC
>NW_003101672.1:1540875-1636776 GCF_000003855.2 Blastomyces gilchristii SLH14081
GGTTTTCAACCATCAGGGCCTATCCCTCGGAGCAAACCCTCGTCCTTGAGTAATTCTCGCTCAAAATCTGTACCTCCTTTCCCTGCAGAGCCCGGATTCAAGTCTCCCCCTTTGCCTGCCGTGCCTAATCACCATCGACCTAAAAGTTCCGCAGTGAAATCGTCAGCTTCCCAGAAGGATGATGATTTCCACGATCCACCCCCCATCCGGAGAACTTCCCCTACCCCTCGCACGTTTGGACACCGCTATGATTTTGGAGCATCGTTGTCAGCTGCAATGCAGCCTGGAAGCGCTGATCAGACCCGCCGTGGCAAACATGCTGACAAGACAACGTTTTCGCCCGACTCCATAGCTGGAAATCTTTCTGGCTCAATTATTCCAGACAAGTCCGCGAGGCGTGAACCCTTTGAGCCCCCCGCGGCAGCCTCTCCAGGAGTTTCTCAACTTCGTACATCCTCGCCTAGTCCGATGAGACATACCGACCTTGTGTCAGGACAACCTTCTCATCAGTCGCCACTGTACAAGGAACTCGTGGATAAGTACTGCTTCGTAGGTCTCCCAGAGCTCTCGCAGTAGAAAACTGCCCAGTGGATTGGTAGCTTTGAGACTGACATATATGAAACAACCAAGTATGGATCTTCCAAGACAGACTCACACGCAACAACCCATTTCTCTCGAAAATCACCTATCACCGCACCACGGGACAACGAAACCATGACAACTGATGCTCCTACCAGTGCGGAGTCTGCGTTGTCGCCGCCGTCGTCGCCTCAGGAAGCATCTGGTAATGAAAAGCAGCCATCTCCGTCGAAGCCAACCAATGACGATCAACGATCTCCAAGGCACATCTCACCCAGTCGATCCCCAGGGACCCCTGAACGGGCTTCTTCCTCCTCACCTAATCCACCTTGTCCGAATTGCTTTACTCTTCCATATCACCAGTCGATGCATATGACGTTATCTGAATCCCCCACTCAAACATTTATTCGAGGATAAATCCAGCAGCAGCGCCGGTCCGTTGTACGCTGTTTCCACCCGACTTCTAATTCCTCACGTGCACCACTCGTTGATTGATAGGAGGGTAAAAGGTGTAGCTACCTTTTCTTGAATCCTCTAGATCACGGATAGGGCCGCGGCTGTGATTGGATGAAGGAAAGGGAACGAAACGAAACGTAACGGAGTTGGCTGTTTATGTTTTTCTTCTACCCCCTTCATGACGGATGATTAAACTCTCCGTGCTATACTACTGTTATTAGCAGACCAACCTACCGTTTTCGGTATTACATTCCTATCACTGTTTGGAAAAAACTTGGACGGTGCCACTGAACATATGGAGAGGAGTTTTGCTTTGTGCGATTTAGTTGACGTCTTCATGTTTTTACGCCTTTCCCATGTCTCTTCCCATTTCCCATTTTTAATCTCTGTTTCTTTTTTTTTTTTTTTGGTTTCCACGGCCCTTGCTCTATCATGCGAGCCCCAATGATGAATGAGGGTAAAGGAGGGCTTGTCTTTTCTGTCCATGATGAGTTTTCTGGTAACTTACTGCACTTCCACTGACTTTTTGCGCTATTTTTTGTTTTTGTGTTCTTGGTTTCTTTCGTTTTGAATTCTGATGTATTACGATTTTCGAGCTTTTCTTCTACATTCTTGCTTGGCCCTGGATGAACTGCTGTTGCTTTTGTTCATCATTTTCTTGTCTTTTCTACTTCTTTTCTCCCCGGCTATGTTTCCTTCTTATTAACTGTGTCTCCTACTGTAACTTAATATGCGGGAGTTATGATTTTGTTGTAAGGAGTTTTGGCTGCATTTAATCTGGCGTTTTTTTTTCTTTTTTTCTTTTTCTTTTTGTTTTGTTTAATCTGGGGAATTATTATTTTTATGTCAGGCGTTGTTGGGCCCGGATCAAAAGTGTATTCCTCGCTTTTCCACCTCTCTCTCTCTTTATCTCTCTATTTTTCGAAAATCAAGCGGTTCGGGTATGGCGGTTTTCGTTCTTTCGTTGTTTTTTCATTACCTCTTTCCTAATCTATATATATATTTTAAATCATTGATGTCTTGGTTTTGTTCTTCGTCTCCCATAACTCTCTTCTTCTGCTCTCTTTCCGGATTCCTGTTCTCTCATGATCCTCAATTCTTTTCAGAGTGGTCTTTCCTGTTACCTCCTCTCCGCTCCAGCCGGTCAAGCCTTTAACTATTCATACCACTGACTTGTGATGAATGGATGACTGCTGAGATGATGGGGTTGAACTGTGGTTGATGGTGTACAGGGTAAATCAATGACATATGTTCGGTTCCTTCTTCTTTCCATTCATTCCTTCTTCTATGCCTCTGCTCTTCCCGGTGTATACGGAGTAGTCATCTCAATAGCTCCTCATCCATCTCACAAGTGCGATAGTATGAGAACGACGAGGTCCGCGCCAAGCCACTTGAAAAGCGGTGAGTGCGCGCCAAGACAGGCAGCCGGCAGAACCCCGCCAGCAAACCCTAGTTTCCACCCAGGCACCGCAGAGGAACAATAATCGGTGCAGAAAGAAGCGCTGGAAAGCAGCTCGCCTTAACCCGCTATCAACAGCGCCCTTCTTTGCTTTGGGAATCAGTTAATTGAGGATTTTTCCCGGCCCAACCACAACGCTTAGTCATCGGGCTTTTTTTTTTCCCTACGGAAACACGGGGCTTGCCGGTTGATTTGCTTTTGCTTTGCTTTATTTGTTTCTGGGTACTTTGGAAAAACTATTTAAGCCCGCATCCCCCCCACCTCCGGCTTTTCACTTTTTTTCCCTTGCCTTTCTTGCCTTTCTTGCCTTTCTCGCTTTAACACATTTTAAGAGAAAAAAAAAACAAGGACGCGTATTTTCGCCACACGCTATCACGTTATTCTCTTTTTTCTTTTTTTTTTTTATATAATTTTATTTTATCGAATATAATAAAAAAAAATAAACCATGACTGGACGTAAGTAAAATTATTTTTCTTTTTGATGACATTTGTTGTGGTTTTTTGCATCGTCATCGTCATCGACATCGGCCCCATCCATCCGTCGTTCGTCGCCAGAAGAGTTTGACGCCGGGGGAAGAAGGGAGGGAAGAGCCGTCGTCTTGGCACCGCCATGCCTATTCTGGCCCTTGCATGACGCCAAGCGCCTGTTGCGCTTGACTTGATGTCCCCCCACCAACACCACCCACCACCACGGACATTGGATCAGCTTCGAGAGATATTAAAAAAGAAAAAAAAAAGAAAAAAGTCTTCCACTGGTCCGGTGCTATATAAATGAACAACGATGAGAAGATGACGACCACAATGCTTGCTCCATCCATTCCAGAGACATGACACATACACCCCACCCCAGGCATCCTCCTACCCTACCCACCCTCTCCCCTATGCCATACACACATACATACAGAATATCTATCCTCTATTGCCATAAACAACCTCAACTAACCCAACTAACCCACCCAACAGGCGGAAAGGGCGGCAAGGGCCTCGGCAAGGGCGGCGCAAAGCGCCACCGCAAGATCCTCCGCGATAACATCCAGGGCATCACCAAGCCAGCCATCCGCCGTCTAGCCCGTCGTGGCGGCGTCAAGCGTATCTCTGCCAGTACGTCTACAGTCACACCCTTCCCTTCCCTTTCTTTTCCTTTCTTCTACCCCTTCACCTCCTCCCTCCCTTCCCTCCCTTCACGTTTTACGTGCCATACTGACTGTGGGTGTGAACACTAGTGATCTACGAGGAGACCCGCGGCGTGCTGAAATCGTTCCTTGAATCCGTCATCCGCGATGCGGTCACGTACACCGAGCACGCGAAGCGGAAGACGGTCACGTCGCTGGATGTCGTGTATGCGCTGAAGAGACAGGGGCGCACGCTCTATGGGTTTGGTGGATAGATGTTGGGGGGTTTCTTTTTTCTTTTTTCTGTCTTTTTTATGCTCGTGGATCGAAATCCTGGGCTGTGTGTGAAGGCCTTTGCATGCTGGTTTATTGTTTTGGGCTGGTTTTGGTTTTGGTTTTGGTTTTTGCTTGGGTGTTCTCTGATTTGATTTGATTTGATGGGTTGATTGGGAAGAGAAAGGGTTCTGGTACCCTTGTCGGTCAATTTGGCTCCCATCAATATACATGACCGTCCATCGTCGTCTTCGGACAGATCGATCAATGGGCTAGTTAAATGGGGAGGAGGGTGCTCATGACATTTTGATTCCTTTTTTGCCACTTTTTGACCTTTACTTGACAACCAAGTTATCAGTTGGCTGGATGGGGTTTGCTTAGGCTGGAAATTTTTGAGATTATTTGGGATTTTAGTTTAAGGGAAGGGAGGGAAAGTGAGAATTTATTTTACTGCCTTTACGTTTATTTATATTTTATTATTATTATTATTATTATTATTATTATTATTTTCCCTTCTGAAAACTGGGGGGGAGGGAAGAGTAGAAAGAAATCGAATTGGACGTTGTATTGATCCGGTAGCCAGCGTTGCTATATTTAGTTGCCCCGATGAGGTTATTTAGAACTCTATACCTAAACTGTCAGAGGGTATATAAGTGTGCATGCAACAAATCGAGGGGCAGGTCAAAGAATGAACAAATATAACAATTCAATTACACACGAAACCTGGCACATATGGCAAATGGAGGATTTATCTGGAGGGGAAGCGCCAAGACAAAGAGCTCGCAGTTGACCCCAGACGACGTCATTGGTTCCCCACTGAGCCCAGCCAAATCCGGATATATACTTGATACTTGCAGCATCCCTTAACCACTGCCCTGCACTCTTCGTCTGCAGTCGAGGAGAAACCATCCAATTTTCCCCTTTCATGATACTCATGTTCTTCTAATTCATCACAGTGCTCCTATTGCTTTGGGTTTCCAGAACAGTTCTCTAGAACTTTCTAGCTGGTTTCGAGCTCCGAGAGCTAGCTTCTCGCCTCGCAATCGGACACCTACATCCGTTCCGGGATAGCACACCAGCCCGAAGGGGGATAAAGAGGGACTACACTGAGGGAAATACACCTGGGGTGGAATTTTACGGGAAGCGATCGGATATAATTCACTGTTGTTTACGCCGTAACCCGCTTCTCATATATGAGCAATTGCAAACGAAGCAGGAGCTTGATATTCGGCGGTTTGATTTCATTCTAGTCTACTACTGCTACCCACTATGCCGAACGATCAAGATATTCCTTACGAAGCTTCAATTGTACGCCCCCCTTCTTTCCTCCTCTCACTCCCTCCTCCAGACCTAGAAAGTGAAATATTATACACAATCAAGACACAGAGCCTCACACATCCCCTGCCCCGGGAAAAATCTACGTAGGAACACTTCGAGCTCTACCACATCTACAATGACACCAGCAGCGATGATACGGCCTGCAGATACCGTCCAGACAGCGAGGATTGGAAAGCCGCTGTTCTGAAGGGCCCGGCGTTGCCGGCCCTTGGCCAGGGGATAGCAGGGGCCGCGGGTGCAGCTGTCTCGACTATCTCGACGTATCCGCTTAGTTTGATTGTTACGCGGTTGCAGTTACAGAGACAGTTGAGGGCGGTGAAGGAGAGGGATAGGGAGAGGAAAAGACGGAGTGAGAAGGGGAAGGGGAAAACGAAGAGTGAAGGTGTTGATATCGATGATGATGGAGATGGAGATGGAGATGAAGAGGAGTATAAAGGAATTATAGATGCTGCGAAGAAAATTTATGAGAATGAGGGCGGGTTGCGCGAGTTATATGCGGGGCTTACGCAGGCGACTGGAAAGGCCGTCATGGATTCATTTGTGTTCTTCCTTACTTATTCATTCTTGCGACAGAGGCGACTGCGCGCGAGGGGATTGAAGATGCATGGTAGCTTCCTGCCTGTGGTGGATGAGTTGGCTGTGGGATATTTGGCCGAGTCGTTTACCAAGTTGCTTACGATGCCGGTCTCGACTGTATTGACGAGAAAGCAGGTTGAGGGCCTGGTGTCAGCTTCATCATCAACAGAACCCGGGAAGAAGACGGCAAAAACACACACGTCTTCAACGAGTGATATAGTGTCCGCCATCATCACCGAAAAGGGTCTGCGTGGTCTCTGGGCTGGCTACTGCGCCTCCCTCATCCTCTCCCTAAACCCTTCCCTCACCTTCCTCCTCAACCAATTTTTCAAACTCTCCCTCCTCCCCCGCGACAAGCGCAGACGACCCCCTGCATCAGCCACATTCCTCTTCGCCGCCATCAGCAAGGCTATCGCCTCCTCCCTCACCTATCCATTCTCCATGGCAAAGACACGGGCCCAGGCCGCCACCGCCACAGCTACATCTGCACCTACTACACGCCCACCACCCACAATCCTCCACGCCATCTACAGCATCGCCCGCACCGAGGGCTTCGCCGCTCTCTACGCAGGACTCAGCGGGGACGTCCTCCGCGGCTTTTTCAGCCATGGCATCGCCATGCTCGCAAAGGACACGGTGTACAGGCTCGTGGTGCGTGCGTACTACCTCCTCCTTAGGATAGTGCGCCGGTATCCTTCCCCGGAGGAGTTATTGGCACGGGCGAGGGCGCGGGCTGAGGAAGTTGCGGTGGAGATGAGGGAAGGTGCTGGAGAGTTGGCGGCCAAGGCGGGCGAGAAGGCGGGTGATGTGAAGGGGGCTGTCGTTAAGGGGATGGCGGGAATGTCGGGGATCGGCAGTGGGAGGGCTGCGGGGATTATTGGCAAAGTGGCGGATGGGACGGCGGAGGTTAAGAGTAGGGTGGTGGAGGATGTGTATGAGGATTCGAATGCGACGGCGGAGATGGTGGGGGAATATGTAGAAGATGAGGCGGAGGAGTGGAGGAGCTTGTATCGGTGGTTTTGGGATAAGGGGAAATTGTGATTGTTCATTGGTTTTTTTTTTCTTTTTTCCTTTCCTTTGATTTTATTAATTTGGTATTTCGGAATCGATGTATTTTTCATGGTCGTTTTGAGTGGGGATTGTTGCAGGTATGGTATTCTAAGTTGCGAGCTGATGCTCATCCAGGGGTTATATTTATTAACTCTCCTTTCATCGCTTTTTATGTCACATTACTGATTATTATTTTGCAACACAACAAGAAAATAATGAGAAAAAGGAACAAAAACCGGTTTATTTCATGTATAAAAACAATGCCATCGCTTTAAGCACTCCGGTTCTGAATAGAAAACAATATCCACGCCGAAGTACGGAGTACTCTGTACAGATCCCGTAGCTACATAGAACCCGGGGATTTCTGTGGACGACGCCCGCACACTCCGCCCACTAGATAGAACCAATCAGACGTTCCAATAATTCATTACGGATACGTTGGCGTGAAATACTTGGTTACGTAATGCTACCCCAAGGTCACGGGATCATCCCTCGCCGGGCGACCGCCAAACCTCCCGATGTCCAGGCATGGCAACGCGGCTCCTGTCGCCTCCAACGCCTAATTCTCTCGAGGCTTCTCATTCACTTTCGTTTCGTCGGGCTGGTCCTGACATTCTTCCCATTTCCCATCCATTCCTTCAATTCCTCTATTCCCCGCGAGATATGGACCTCCGTGGAACCCCAGCCTCAAAGCCCGCCGCTGGTATCTCGAACTCCGCTGTTTGATATCTATATCCCACCCCACCCCACCCCACAACCACACTCACATTCACATTCAGATATTCCGCACCTTAACCGCCTTCCTACTCCCTAACAATTCCCTTACATTCCACCTACTGGATATATCACGGTATAGCTAGACGGCCATTGTTGCCTTCCGCACAAGGCCCACCGCTTCAACACCTTTCTCAACCCCAAAATACCCTAACTTACGCAATTATCGATATCAACTATGTCTCTCCTCCAAAACGAAGAGTACGCTTACCAGCCCCTTTTACCGCAATTAACTCTACCCGCTACCATCATCTACCGGGTAACTAACTACTTCCCCGCCTCTAGCTTTACCATCTGGCAGCTCCGCACCTCTTATCTCTCTGCAATTAAAGACGGCGTCGGTGACCGGCTAATAAACGTAAACTCCTCCATTCTCAACACCCCAGGCTTCCGTGCTGCAGGCTGGTCATCAGCCACTGGTGCCAATGCTTCCCAGATTAAACGCACCTACTCCCCTCCCATCCCCACCGCCACGGCTGTCGCGTCAGAGTATTTCCAGGCCAGTGCGCGGCAGAGCAGGAACTTCGGCGATGTAAATGGTGGTAGTGATGGACCCAATGATACTGCTGCGCCTGTGGGGCTTGGGTTTGGTATTGTCGAAGATGGTGACGATGAAGAGGGTGTGATGGTGACGGGCGGGAGGGAGAGTGTCAACACTATTAGACAGCGACAGCAGAAGAGGGCTGTGGGGAGGAAGGCGCGGAGAAGAGAGAGGTTGGATATGCATAAATCGCAACAGCAGCACCGCCAGGGTGAGGCTGAGGATGATGATAGTAGTGATCTCAGCGATGAGAGTGATGAGGAGATTGACGGGGTTCACAGGTATGGTTTAACTTGTTTTTGGAGATTAGCATAATATTTTCTTTCTTTTCTTTTCTTTTCTTTCTTTCTTTCTTTCTTTCTTTCTTTTTTTTTTTTTTTTTTTTTTTTTTTTTTCTCATATCTCGCTAACTACTTTGCAGTTCTGTACAGCAAATCAAGTTTACAAAAATGCCGGTCCGACGAACCCGTGCTGGTTCATCTCCGATACGGAGCCTGGATCGTCGTGATAATCCTGACGTTTTTGTAACATCGCCTTCATTAAGATCCGTCAACAAACAGCACCGGAGGGGCTCCCTTGGTGCGGTTGAAGCAGTAAAAGCTCGAGCTCGCAGAAACACGGCTACTAGTAGTGATATGTCATCAGATAACGAGGCAGATGGGGCCACTGCGAGGAGACGCCAGATTCATTTTTCTAACAATGAGGACGTGATCAATCCAAATGGCAAACCACCGAGCGAAAAGCTGGATGAAGAAGATGAGTTGGAGATAGGAAGCATTGATGACGCCATCAACGAGCATGACGAAGATTCAATTGCCGAGTCCGAAGGATCTGTCCTCTCATCTGAGTTCGGAGGCACTGCTGGTTCGGGATCGTTGTTGGATCGCGTTGGATCGTTAGATTCATCTTCTCCGATGATCCTCAATAAATTACCCATGACTCTTGAATCGCAGGGTACTTCGCCAAGGAAACAGAAACAAACAGCTACCTCAGCCGAGTTAAACGTGCTCCCACCGCCTCGGCCCATTAGCACTGTTGAGCCCATCAGCCTTTTGTCTACTGCACTCCGAGCGCGAAAGAAAGCGCCCGCCAACCCTTTGGAGAAATATGCGGGGTTATCGGGCAGAGGGTCCAATGCAACTCCATTATACATCAAATTCTTTATTCCGTCCTCCTCTCAGCCGGACGAAGCCTTAGATATGCCAATTGTGCGAGAATCAAAGGAGTTAGATCATCCCGGGCCCGTTACCGTTGCTGAAGCGATCGGGCTCGGTTTATGGAGATATATGGAAGAAGGCCTAAAGCCGCCCCTCGAGGGAGATATGCTCAATGTAAATCGGTGGAATCTTCGGATGATGGAAGATGGCGAAATTGACTATGATTTCCCATGTTTGGCTAGGGGCAGACCAATCATCGACTTTACCTCTAATAACAATCGCGCCCCTGCGGCCCGGGGCCGGTCGAGGAGCAAACCCTATGATGAATTTGCGCTTGTGAAAGCGACACCAACTGAATTCGCAGAGAATGAGAAGCAGTATCCCACCCCGAGAGCCGATGCTGTCGATGAGCCTGAAGTAACCCAGTCAATAATACAAGCCAACCAAGCCAATGCTAAAAACAGGATGTTCGGAAGGATCAATCCCATCCTAGGTCAGCCATTTTCATCTGCTTTGAATGATAGCACTCTCACCCCCGCTGACCGCCCCGCCGTACCTACATCACACGCGACACCCAGAATGGGCGTTACAAAGACTTTGAAAATCCGATATATTGACCTGGACGCAACGCAAACAACCTCAATGAACACATCTACAGACAGTTACATCGCCGAAATTTTAGATTCCGTCTGCAAAAAATGGGGCCTGGACAAGGGCCAATACCTCCTTAAAGTCATGGGCTCCAACACTGTCGCTCCACTAGACCGCACTGTCGAAGCCCTCGGCAGCATTACAGACCTAGACCTCGTCCGCCGCCGATTCGGTGCTGGTCCGCTCTCCAGTACGGGATCCCCAGGCAGCTCCTCACCCAACGCGCCGCTAATGGTCGAAAACACATCCCACGGCACCAGCTCCAAGAAGGGCAAAAAGGGAGCCAGCAACAACACTGGAAGTGGGCGCATGCTGCACCCCCTCGCGCACTCCCAAGATCTCCTAGGCGGCTACTACCGACGCTACAACGTAATCCGCAAACAATCCATGTCCTTCACTGCGTCGAACCAACGTGTGCTCGCGTTCGACATGGACTACATGCACATCATGCCAGCGGAGTCGGGCAAGACGCTCTTCGAATCGAACAGCAAGACGACGTCGATATCGTTCAATGACGTTGTGGGTTCGAAGATTAGCCGGCGGCATCCGAAGAGTTTCCGGGTAGTGGTGTTGAGGGGAAATGCGGCGAGCGAGCAGAAGCGGTATGACTTTGAGGCGAAGACTGCGGTGGAGGCGGTGGAGATTGTGGAGGAGATTAAGAAGAATATGTCGCAGTCTCGCGTGTGATTGCGATTGTGGATTTCTGGATTTCTTGTACCTTTTTCCTTGTTTTTTTTTTTTTTTTTTTTTTTTTTTTTTTCTCACTCTGGCGCTTGTGGTGTATAGGCATAGCTCTGTGATGGGTTAAAGGTCATGTATATACTTTGGGATTGAATTGGTCGTATTGTCTGGGAGCGTGAAAATGGACTCGATCATCATCATTCATGCTTTGGCTCTGGTTTTGCTGTCATTCAGGCCTTCCCACGACATTTCGTCTTTTATTCTTGGTGTTTTAGGTTCTTTCAGCAGGAAATAGGATATCAACAGGCAAAGCAGGGAAATCAAATGTAACATCCATCCCTTCGACTCAGTCAATTCAGGAGGATATCTTTCATGTGTCATTGATTCTGAATGAAAGAAAGAAAGAAAAAATAAAATAAAATAAAACAAGATGTGTTTGTATTTTATCTTATTCTGAGACATATCCGGGCCTCTCTGGCTTCGAGCATATTTAAAATGTATGTACAGTACATACACAGAGTGTAAGAAATGTATATGTACTGTACATACTAAAATCTGTAGTAGTAGGCCACACAATCTTTAAGTAGGAGTCTCTGTAGTGCAGAGAATTGGGCAATTTGGCTAATAGGATACTCCGTAGACATGAGGTTAGATCTCTATATATCCATGTCAGGAATTGGACAAGGGAAGTCTTTTGTAGCCAACTCTGGTTGTGGTACATCCATCCGCAGCCAGAATTGCCCGCCCGCCCAAGTACCGCCGCCGCCCAGAGCCAGCCCCGCCCAACACGCTAGCGGTGGCAACCCTGGGGCATAGTTACTGCGTACTTACGTACATACTATACTTGAACGTGGTGCTAAAGCAGTTGATTGTGGTGCTACTTTTCTGGACCCAACGTTCAAACTTTAGCGCTTCCCTCTAAAATACACTTCCACTACCCACGTTACATTACACATAATAATACATAGATCCTTACTAATACAGTCTGACTGTCCCCATCCCATCCCCATCTCAACCTTTAGGTTCTTATTAGTTGTAGAGATGTAGATTGGAGGGTTAAAACCTGGGATTAGTATTAGAAATAGTTAGAATGAGTTATAATCACAAGAAATATGAAGAATGTAGGTGTAGAGATGAGATGATGTGCTAGAGATGTCTAGTGCATGGTAGTTTTAATGGGGTGCTGCCATGGGTCCAGGTTAAAATTGGGTTGGAACCACACTGAGCTGTTTTTCCGGCCCGAGCTGGCAACCACGTTCAAGTGTTGTTGACACCCACGCTCAACTGTAACCAAACCCGGCAACGCCGAAACCGTCCAGCGTCAGTTCCCAGTCTCAAACCCACCAACCAAACCAAACCAACCAAACCAACCAACCAACCACCTCAAACCTGCTGCTGCTATGATCTATCCCACAACAACCTCTTCTGCCCCCTCTAATTGCTCCCCGCAGCTGCCATGCAGTTCTGACCTGTCTATCCTCCCCTCAGTCAGAGCCATTGCTGCATCCCGTTACGCCTGTTGACCTCTCCCCCTCACCCTAGGTTCGTCTCGCCCTCGGATCCGTCTTATTCCGGTCACTCACGGCCAAGTCAACCTCCCCCTCATCCATCCATCCCCTAATTATCTGCCAACCCCTGGTTCCTGAAGCTAAGAGATAGAGAATTCATACATTCGTCTGCACCGGAAAAAAGGCAGAGACACCAGACTCCCCCAGAATAAGGGCAAAAAGCGCAATTACACAGGAGCCCATGTGGATTAGCACGTCCAAGGAGGGAAAGGAACACCATCTTTCGACCTCCCCTCACTGACGTCTTATCCTCGTCATTGCTACTGTGCACGGAGACCTTGGTGAATAACCTCACAGGCTCCTATTTTGGTGGTCCATGCGGAGTCTAGGAAACTTGCTGAAGAAGAAGCGGACGAAGGACTCGCGCAACTCGAGGGACCTGGATCTGCCCGCTTCACCAGTAGCGGAATCGCCGTCTTCCCGCAAGAGTACTAGTATCAGCACAAACAATCCTGGCTCTCCAACAGCCATTACTACTTCACCACATCCTCCTCCTCTAAACCCCCTGGTCCAGCATCCTGCGGCTTCCAGTCTTGATTCCTCTCGGCCATACCCCGCTTCCTCCACCCGCACCGATAGTCTCAGTGCGCAGCCTGCCACTACAACCACCGCTCCCACAGCTACTACTACGACTACTGCCCCACGAGACGCAGCAGCAGAGGTAACCGCAGCGGCAGCGGCAGCCTCGTCGCTAGCACCAGCTGTTTCCTCTAGTCCTGTAAACACTTGCGCAACCTCCACCACTAGCAACAGCCAGCCTTCCCTACCCATGAACCCCATACCATCTTCCACGCCCTTTTACTCTAATATCGCGAGCGATCCCTCCCAATTTAAGCAACAGCAGCAGCAGCAACCTCACCACTATCAGAATGTTGCCAGCATCAAGAATATCATAAACCCGCCCAATCAAGACGAAGTGGAGTCATCACAGCAGAGAGTTGGCGATGGCCAACATGTACCATCACAGCAACAACCGCAACAACCGCAACAACCGCAACAGCACGAACAGCAGCAACAGTACGAACATCAGCAACAACAAAATGAACAGCAACGATCTGTCCAGTCTACACGACAAACCAAGGGGAAGTACTCACTAGATGATTTTACGCTACAGCGGACGTTGGGCACCGGCAGCTTCGGGCGTGTGCACCTGGTTCAATCGCGGCATAACCAACGATTCTATGCGATCAAGGTGCTCAAGAAGGCGCAGGTGGTGAAGATGAAGCAGGTCGAACACACGAATGATGAGCGGAAAATGTTGCAGCGGGTTAAGCATCCGTTTCTTATCACGCTATGGGGCACGTTTCAGGACGCGAAGAATCTCTATATGGTTATGGATTTTGTGGAGGGTGGGGAGTTGTTTAGTTTACTGAGGAAGTCACAGGTATGGCGAGATCTTCTATGCAGCATTTGAATCTCCATAATATCATTTTTTGTTTTGCTTTCTTTTTCTTATTCTTTTTCCTTTTGTCACTAAATTCGCCATTTGGTTCAATTAGCGCTTCCCAAACCCCGTTGCAAAATTCTATGCTGCCGAAGTTACGCTGGCGTTGGAATATCTGCACGACCATCACATCGTATACCGAGACTTGAAGCCGGAGAACCTACTTCTCGACAGACACGGCCATTTGAAAATAACGGATTTTGGATTCGCGAAGGAAGTTAGGGATATTACATGGACATTGTGTGGCACGCCTGATTATCTTGCACCGGAGGTGGTGTCGTCGAAGGGATACAATATGTCTGTCGACTGGTAAGTTATATACACCTACCTACCTTTCATTTCTGACCTGTTCCCTCCGATTATTCTCTCCCGCCCTAAACCGCCAAACTAAATTAAACCAATTTACCTGACTGGAAAAGTAGGTGGTCCCTCGGCATCCTAATCTTCGAAATGCTCTGCGGTTTCACTCCGTTTTGGGATGGCGGCTCCCCTATGAGAATCTACGAAAACATCCTCAAATGCCGCGTCAAGTACCCGCCTTATATGCATCCAGACGCCCAGGATCTCCTCTCCCAGCTGATTACGCCAGATCTAACTGTGCGACTTGGAAACTTGCACGGGGGCTCGCAAGACGTGAAGAACCATCCATGGTTTGCAGAGGTGACGTGGGATCGATTGGCGAGGAAAGATATTGATGCCCCGTACATACCGCCTGTGAAAGGTGGGCAGGGCGATGCGAGCCAGTTTGATAGGTATCCCGAGGAAACGGAGGCGTATGGAGGTGGCGGCGATGATCCGTATGTTTCTTCTTTCTATCCTCAATTTTCCTACTTTATTTCTCGCCTACCTGTGTGACTATCTGCCCGTCTCTGTGCTCTGAAATATGCGTTCTCATGTCAAAGAAAAGGAAGAGAATATTGTCTTCGCTAACTTAATACCAAATTGATTTAGATATGGTCATTATTTCGTGGACTTTTAAGTTTTGCGGAGGAATCGACTAACGAAGTATGGAAACGGAACAGAAACGAAAAAAAAAGAGACGACAGAAAGGAAAGCAAAAAAGGATAGATCACCTCTGTTTAAGTGTCAAAAATTACGCTGCCTATCTACTCCTCTTATATTGGTTTGCTATCTATGCAACAGAAAATAACGGGGAAAAGTGTCTTCTTTCTACATACTATCTTCTTCGCCACGTTCGTCCTCCAACTTCTTCTTCTTCTAATTTATTTGCATTCTTATCTGCATTTGGATGGGGTTTCCTCTTCTTATTCTTCTTCATCTTCATCTTCATCTTCATCTTCATCTTCATCTTCATCTTCATCTTCATCTTCATCTTCATCATCTTCATCTTCATCTTTCATCATCTTCATCTTCTTCATCTTCATCTTCATCATCTTATTCTTTTGCCATTTTATTCTTTTGGACAATATTGTCTAGCTGTTTTAGTTCTTAGGGCACCCCCTTTCTGGTGTCCACTTCCTGTATCCATGACCCTTCTTGGCTTGTTGTTTTTACTTCTTCTTTCTTATCTTCTTATTGCTATTAACTTATCTAAGTTAGCAGGGGTTTTCTTTTTTTCTCCCTTCTTGGCTTGTTGTTTTTATTTCTTCTTTTATCTTCTTACTGCTATTAACTTATCTAAGTTAGGTTAGCACCTACTTCTCTATATTACATAAGTTTCTCTTGCTTTCTTTCTTTCGTTCTTTTCTTTTCATCCTTTCTCTCTTTCCCCTCGCCCCCTCGGTATGGTTAACTGGAAATTTTATTATAGTTATATTCTGATTAATCAGCTTCCAGGGCACCGTTTTTATCACATTTTTATTTTTGTTTTTCTGCACTCCGTTCGTTGTCCCTTTCCTTGTTTGGTCAAAATAGGATGGGCATATGCGGTATAAGGAGGGCCTGGTGTGTTTTTATATAACTATATGAGGTTCATTTGGAGAAATGAGGGCAATGTTTTGAATGACATGATGCAAAAGTAGCAGTCAGGGATAAAGAATATCTGATTCGACACTTGACACTGACACTGGGATAACCTCTCTTGCCTGATTCTGGTCATATTGTAATATAAGAAAATATTATCTGTTGTCTTTCTTTTGTTGCCTTCTGTTGACGGAAGAAGAATTGTTCCTTTTCTCATTTACAGTATAAACTTAGTCGTATGCCTGGTCCATTTTTCCCCCCCCTAAACGTTCCTATCCTATTTTCCTATCATTCATCGAACATATCCCAATACCCCAAGTACGTCGGTGCTGTCTCGTTTAGTTGCGTTTCTACAACTATGCATTTTCCAATAGAAAAAAGCAGGCTTAAAAAAGGAAAGGGAACGGAACTGAAAACGGGATAGACACAGTACACTATAAATACAGAGAGATTATCACGAAGAAAAAAAAGTGAAAAGAAAAGAAAACCAACCCCCCTCCGGGAAGAATTTAGGAGGGGAGGACAAATGCAAGGGGGATATAAGTGACGTATTCTCTATCGTTCCCAGCCAAAGCAAAAATCAACTCAGAATGGCGAAAATAGATGGAAAGGTCTGTCCAGCTCATGGCTCTCACATAACTGTACCGGCGGGCCGTGATGGATCGAAACAATCATATACTATCCTCTTATCCCAATCTCATTCCATCCATCCATCCATCCATCCATCAAGCTAAATCATGCCAGTCAATTCCAATCCAAATCCACCTTCCACCAACCACTCCACCCTCCCCGCTCAAACAATCTCAAAACTAAAAGATACCGCCGCTCCCATCCCCGCTCCCGCCAAACGACGAGCTACCGCCAACGCCGCCCATCTTCTGTTCCTGGTTCACGCGCGCCCCATAGGCACGGCTCGTGGCGTTCCATAGCTGGATGTATTTCTCCATGCAGGCGGTGAGGCAGGTTTGTTCCTTGGAGGAGAGGCTGGAGCCTGGGGATGGGATGCATTTTTCGAAGCAGTTTTCGTTTACTTTCTGGATTTTGGGAGTTAGGTTAGGGCTTGGGTTTGGAGTGTTTTTTTTATTAAAAATTTTCTTTTTGAGGGGATCGGGTATTTTTGGAGAGGGCTGTGGAGGGAGTGAAAGGGGGAGAGAAGAGAGAGAGGGAACTATTATTACGTACGGTTATGAGGGAACGGGCGTTGTTAACGGCAGCCTCTTGTTGGACCTGGGTTATTATTGCGGATTTGACGTCGGCGGAGGTTTGCGGGGAGGCAGAGCCGGTTTGCGAGAAGGGGTTTGATAGGGACATTTTTGGATTGGGTGGCTGTGGCTGTAAATGCAGTAATCATGCGGAGAGGTTCTGACTTGGGGGAATTGGTGAGGTAGTTGTGATAATTGAAGGCTTCTTTATTCTCTTGAATCTTAGTTGTTCTGGTGCTACTGAGCTTTTTGATATATCGGCGCGGCGAGGGAAAGACTCGGCCGCAGCCTGCTTACCTCATCGTCACATGACTGGCTCTCGCGGCCTAGACGAGAAGTGGACAGATTGATCTTCAACGTCGTCAACATTGAGCGAATACACTGCGTACAATAGCTGCAAGAGCTGCTACAACCTCAGCCAACAGTCGCTGTATATTCCTTGCCTATATCCCCTACATTTTCTGCCTGCAGGGACGCAAGGAAACTTGAGCGGGATCCTTTACACGCTCAATGCGTTCTTTCCAAGCTAGCCACCCATTCTGATCCCCAGCCTGTTCTACGCTTTGCCAGACACGGGCATAAAACTCGCTGATGTCCTGGTGACACGACACTCCTTGATGACCTTCCTTTCTGGCAGTCGTCGCATTTACCCAGCTTTAATTTCTCCTGCGCGTCTTGAATTGCCCCTCAGTCAGCTACGACCGGCGTCTACTGACCCCCGCATCCTCCGCCTCTGCCCTCTGCACCCGAACCTCCGCTCTGAAGCAAGGAACCATGCTGTTACAAGCGCTCCCTTGCCTTTGGCTATGGGTGTTGGGCCTATGCCTGGGTCTGTCCCATGCCTCTGATGATCCTCATGATTTCGAGGACCATGCCGACGTTAAACGAGTTCCTGTATGTTGCTTTCACAAACGCCGCGTCGTATTGTTTTGTCGATTCAATCACTAATCATTGACTATTTCTTTCACTTGCGCTTCTAGATGATCCCCTACAGTATATCTCAAGTACGTTAAAAAACAACAGTCTGAGCTTCCATAGTGGCTATGGACGCGAATTGACGTAATACACCCCCCGGTAGCCGTATATAGATACCGAGTCGGAAAGCCGTTGGTTCGATTATGGTGGTGATACCGTCATTCGCACGGATCAGTATGTTTTGTTCTCTCCGCTTTGACTCTACATTCCCAGCCAAGTTGTTATACCTACTTATCCTTGCCAATTAGATATATTCGTCTTACTCCGGATCGACCATCGCGACAAGGCTGGCTATTCTCTCGCGTTCCGTTAACCGCGACTAATTGGCAGGTCGGTGCCGTTTCTTCCGCGGCGCAATGAATAACCAGAGGGAAAGTGCTAAATGTAGGTCTTGATATAGGTCGAAGTCGAATTTAGCATCCACGGCGAAGGAAACCTTCATGGAGATGGTATGGCGATATGGCTCACCAAACAACGCTCAGCTAAGGGCCCTGTATTTGGCTCCATAGACAAGTTCGAAGGATTGGGTATCTTCTTTGACACGTATAAGAATAATCGCCCATCCGTTGCGTTTCCCTATGTTATGGCTATGCTGGGCGATGGTCAGACATCGTATGACCAGGCACATGACGGCAAAGCCAATGAGCTTGCTGGATGCTCGGTAAGTTGCACCTTCGAGTACTAACTCTTATCTATTTCAATGCCCAATACTCCAGCTAATGTCAAAATGAACCAGGCTCGAGGACTTCGTGGCGCATCCGTCGCTACAAAGGCCCGTATAACCTACTTCCAAGACAAGTTCCTCGCCCTCGACCTGCAATACAAATCGGACCATTCCTGGACCCCTTGCTTCACCGTTGAAGCGACCGAGCAACAATCTATAAACATACCCACTGTCGCCTACCTCGGTATGTCCGCCGAGACCGGCGAACTCAGCGACAACCATGACATCATATCTATCAGCACCTACTCGCTATATGACAAGGCGCCGGAAGACAAACAGACTGGCTCCCGCGGTGCTGGTAGGAAGGCTACTCAAAAGTCAAAGACTGGGAAGGGAAGCGCTTATAGTAGGAGTGGTGATGATGGTACTGGTGCCGGGGGATGGTTTTGGTTTTTCTTTAAGATCATCATGTTCCTATTCCTTATTCTGGCGGCATATATTGGTTTCACGGCTTTTAGAGCCAGTCAAAGACGGAGGTTTTGATATCGATATTTCCGTTGTGATGAATGATAGTCGAGGTTGTCATTTTCTTTCCCCCTTCCTCACCCTAAATTCTTATTCTTCCGTCCTAAATTGTTTCTTATGTGTATTCTCTCAGGGTTCCTTGCGTTTGCTGGTTGTAGCATTGTTTCTGCATGCATCATATATACCTTGATTTTCTGACGGCTCGAGCTTCGCCGGTTTTTACTACCTTTGCTCTTTCTTTCTTTCTTTCTTTCTTTCTTTCTTTTTTTTTTTTTTTTCACTTTCCACCTCCTAAACAATCTCCCTTTGCACCATTTCTTTTCCCAGCACTTGGATAAACGAGAAGGGTTGACTTACTCATTATCAAAAGCGCAATTCGAAGATGAAAACCAAGGAAAGAAAGAAGAAAGGATCGAAATAAATCTTGTGACCAGGTCCAAATTCCTGATTTAATTCCCTTCTGTTCCAAAGGGCGATTAGGTCATCTCAGATGTCTTCAGAATGCTTTAGTGGTTGTGTGATTAGCCCTGGAAACTCAACTCATCTCTGCAACGCCAGGGGCATGCACAAGATAATCCGCCCGCCTAGTGTCCCCTGTTAGCAAAAAGCCCTATTAGCGGTGACCTAAGTCAGGAAGGTTCTGAACTCTGCCTCAAGTTACCCCGCCTCAAATCGACAGGGAGCAGATGTCGTCTCTCCGCGTGGGCTCAGTAGAAGTAATATCTAAACTTACCCCATCAGCACGTATCCTTTCAAATAAGCACCCTTTACGCCAACCTCGCCTGCCCGGTCATCTTACCGGTGGAATGGTTTGATGCGTTTATTTAAGCTGGATGGAGTGATAATTCTTGGTGACGAGTAAATAGAAACAAGATGATGATCTGATAAGATATGAATTTGTGTGTTGTATTTTCGGTACTGGTAATACATAAATATATTTCAATATCATGTGAGCTAGTTTGAAGAGCCAACCTTGTCCCAACATCAACCGACGAACTAGTTTCACTTTCGCTCAGAATCGCCGAAGACTGATATGGATGTTCTGATCAGCCCAAGTGATGATAATCTACGGCTCTTATCGCATTTACGTCCCTGCGGCACCCGAGACATGACATCACTTGCTCTCTTGCTATATCCCGACAATCTTATTTTCGGTCTCTAGGAGATAAACGGTGCTCAGATGATATAGAAACCGCCCTGGCTCTAGCGGCAACGCTCACGGGACATTACACGATTTTGGCGGTAAAAAAGGGGAAAGAATGGAAAACGAATATTCCACCGCCCAACGAAGCAAATTTCGCTTCAAATCCAAACACCGCGCCTCGCGCTCCAGATCAAAATCAGAAACGCCACACGATGATGGCAGCGATGGTACTAAATCACAATCATCATCCCACCCGCGCCGCTATCGCCGTCGACATCATCGCCACCGGCCCTCTAAACGCCACAAGTCTTCCAATACCCCCCCTCCAACGTATGAAGAGCCTCCTGAACTGTCTCCCGACGCTGCATTCCGTGAATCCCTCTTCGACGCCTTAGCTGACGATGAAGGCGCGGCATACTGGGAGTCGGTATATGGCCAGCCGATTCATACCTACGCCCGTCCGGATTTGGGTGGTGAGCTAGAGCAGATGACAGATGAGGAATATGCGGCATATGTGCGTGCGCGCATGTGGGAAAAGACCCATGAGGCGGTTTTTGAGGAGAGGGAGCGAAGGAAGAAGGAGCGGGAGAGGCAAAGGGATGATAATAGGCGGACGCAAGGGGGGAGCGAACGCGAGTCGTTTGAGAGGATGATTGGGGAGAGTTTACGGAGGGGCCAGGAGAGGAAGATGAAGAAGCGTACGGCGGATGTTTGGTTGGATATCTGGAGAAGGTATTTGGATACTTGGGAGGATTTGAATGCGCGAGCTCGTGCTGCGGCGTCGAAAGCAGCAACAGCATCATCGTCGTCGACTTCGAAGGATACCGGCCCTTCAGTTGACAAAATGAACGAAAAACTTCGAAATCTCATTTTTTGGCCTGTTGAATCGGGTAAGCGAAGAGATATTACTCCCGGGGCCGTGGAGACGTTTATGCGGAACGCGCCTATTCCCACCCCGGCGGACACCCCTGCCTCTGGTTTAGAGCAGCGAGGAAAGCTTCAGTCCCACCCATCTGACCTTCTTACTGTTTTGAAAATTGAACGGGTCAGATGGCATCCGGATAAAATGCAACATCGATATGGAGCACTTGGGATGGAGGATCAGCTCATAAAGGGCGCCACAGAGGTTTTCCAAATACTAGATCGTATGTGGGTGGAGGAGCGCGAGCTGCGGGATAGGGGATGATGGATTCATAGGATGATGGGTTCATGATATATTCTACGATTTTCTTCCACGCGTGGGATTCAATTTTGGGAGTTCATTTCTGAAACTCATTCTACAGCCCCTTGTTGACACAATATTGCTGATCATGACCAGATATTGGTCAGATAAAGGCGGCAGATTGGAGATTTTGGAAGTGCTGGCGGCAATATGCGGGGACACTCACCCCTGCCGTTCTGGTAGCTAACCTGTCGAGGCATTTGGAACTGGCATCTCTTGCTTCGTTATGTCACCTTGGCACTCTAAATAGGCAAACATTTTCGAGGACAACACCACGGCTAAGGTGGACATGACATCCGGAGATTTCTTTTGTTCAGACAACATGGAAAAAATCCTATGAGTAGCCTTATTGTGGAGATATAGCCAACCTACATCTCAATACTACTACACTAAACTCAACCCCAGCCGCGAAATTCAATTCTCGTCTTGAAAATATCCGGTCGCCCAAGACAAACTAACTTCGTACCTTAGCTTCGGTCATATCATGGGAGTTCTAAGTGACAGAAGCTTAGCTTTTTTTCTTCGTACCTGTGGGGACCGGCCGATGACATAAAATAAGCGAATGCCACGAGGCCGTATGACAGAGGCATGGATGCCACTGGATGGTTGCGCTTTGGAGTCTGCACTCCTGTTAAATGGGGCCATACTAGCGCGAGATCCCCTTTTCTAAAATAGTAGCTAAATCAAGAGGACGTCATCGCCAAAAATCTATTTTTAGAGAAAGTCGATACGAATAATGTTAGCAGCTATAAGCCTCATCTCTTTTATTTCGTTAGAGAAATAATAAAGCTGGATAAATATCTGATGGTGTGGACCTCACCTACATAGGTATTATATACATCTGATGGAGGTGGAAGGTTGGTTGATTGTACACTAATCTAGCCGCGCAGCATTCTATAGGTGTATGGGTCACGTGGCCTCATATAGGGCATCCGGCCAACAACATCCATTAGTTAATCCAAATGAGGAAAAGACGGGATCTAAAAATAAACATCTCGGCCCGGGTGCGCGGACTCGGGCCGCACTTTTCGGTATTCGCCAAGAACCACATAACTACTTCAATTTTAGCAAGGTCAGAAACCGGAGACTTATGCTACTTACCCATAACATCGTGAAACGATAGCCCGCCACCACACGAAAAGAACTACGACAACTGCAAATTTGCAATTGTTGGACCGTGACGACGACCATCTTGGCTTCAACCGTCAAGCGTCATGCAAGGATCGCCAACCATCGTTGGACTGAGTTGGGAACCCATGTAGGGTTTTTTCAGGCTTCCAATTGATGAACATCTTCTAGTTAAGTCCAACATGAGAGGTAGGTAAACGTATTCTAGACATGCGGGTAGAATTGCTCTGCTTACAGGCTTATTCAGCTTAGTCAAAAGCTCCTTAACTATCCGCTCCAAGTGTGTCGATATCTTGTCGAACCTCCAGATGCCTATGACCCTAAATTCTTAGAGTGGTACTCTCAGTACCACTTAATTCTCCATGTGCGGTTTTGAACCCTTTGTGAACCAGCACATCATTTGATGGATTATCGATTGCGTAACCTCACACCACCTCCCGTCAGAGCCACTCTGGAGTTACGCGAGCCCCAGTAAATGGTCGAGGATATCTGCCAGCAGCGGGGCTTCCCATGGCATAGGAAAGTTTTCTCGTCCCAGTCTGCTGGAGCGTTATTCCAATAGCTCAGCGCATAAGGGGCCATTCATCTGTCAAAACAGATAAAAGGATCGAGATTCTTCCCATTTCCTCTCATCCATAGAAAGGACAGTTGAATATTTTCTGGCATTGTGTCCTTTGCTCTTTAAAGATACTCATGAAAACTGAGGCAAGAATCCCTTTTTAAATATGTTGTTCCGATTTATCCCATGCATCCTGGCTTTGCTGCTGCTATGCAAAGGTTTCTACGCGGCGGATTGTTCGCTCATTGGCCCCGCGTTTCCCGCACCTCGAAGCCTTTCCCGTTCATTGACCTGGAAGAGAGCATTGGACGATTTTGAATCCAACCTCAAAGGGCTTCTTCACCAGTCAGCTGACTTGGATGCCAGCACTACGTCGTTTTCAATCAATATCTTCTCTAGTCACGAGGAGAAGCTCCTATACGAGTACCATCACGATGCCCCCGGGCTTAAGGGCTCAATTGCTGAGGGTCAAAAACTTAATGGTGACACAATGTACCGGATTGCCAGTATCTCAAAGGCTATGACTGTATACGCTTTTTTGATCGAAACAGGATTCAAATATTTCAACGAACCGATTGCAAAATTTATCCCAGAGATTCAGCGTGCGATCTGGAAGGAAGGCCAAAATCCAGACGATACCATAGTTCCACAATGGAGAGATATCACGGTTGGCTCTCTTGCAAACCAACTGTCAGGAATTGCGTGAGGAAAGTTTCCATTTTGCATTTTCCTAGTTCCAAGCTCCTTTCGCTAACCAACCCATAGACTATTCGAACGACATTGCCGGCAAAGTAAATCAAACTATTGCCGCTCAGCTGGGACTCCCAGCTTTGAGCAATTCTAATATCCCACGATGTGGAGAGAGGGGCCTACACTTCGACCCGTGCACCCGAAGCGGTAAGCATCTAAACCAGTTCCACTTTTTGAAACTCATGTCCTAATCCTTGGTTTCGCAGAGATGTTCGCGGAATTAATGGAACATCATCCGGTCTTTGCTCCATTTAGTACTGCAATCTACTCTAACGTGGCCTTCGATATCATGGGATATGTCCTCGAGCGAATCACGGCCGTTCCATTTGAAAAATCTGTCAAGCGTTCGATCGTCGACCGACTCAAGCTCAAGCGTTTCGGTATCGAAACCCCTCCTGACGCCTGGGGCGTTATTCCATTTGATCCTCTGACGTCTCATTGGAACACTTCACGTGGTTCTGGTAACCCGGCAGGAGGATTTTATTCAAGTTCAACTGACCTAGCTCGGGTTGGACAGTCAATTCTACAATCTCGCCTTATTCCAGAAACAGACACTCGACGCTGGCTGAAGCCCAACTCTCACACTTCCTCTTTGATGTCCTCCGTCGGCAGCCCCTGGGAGATTTACCGGTCATCCAACACTAGGGTTATCGATTTCTATACCAAATTCGGAGACCTCGGTAGCTACGGCTCAGTCATGGCCCTGAGCCCGGATCACGATGTGGGATTCACAGTTCTGGCAGCGGGCGCAAAACCAGGGTCACAAAGGACACTCCTCGCCGATTTAATTGGACGCTTACTTAGTGCCACTCTGGACAAGGAAGCGCGACTACAGGCCGTAGAAGATTTCTCGGGAACCTATTCCTCTTCCCCAAGCAGTGAAAACGAAAAAGCTACCGTGCTGAAAATCAGCAACAAAACGGACGACACCGGCCCAGGATTAGCAATTGAGTCGTTCTACCTCAAGGGTGCCACATTCAAGGACATAATTGGGGCGTTCTTCGGCGCGCCGCCGGGAGCATTTCCCAAAGTTGACCTCCGCCTGCAGCCCACTGGCCTGACGGCAAGGTACACCAGCAGCTCGCGCGAATCAGTCAGGTCGCGAACATCTTTCCGTGTCGTTGCCACTCTTCCGGAGCCCGGCGCTGATAATAATTTGACCAAAGAGAAGATCTTCAGCGGTGTTTGCGAGCCATGGACCTCCATTGATGCCTTGCGGTATGGACGCAGGTCGATTGATGAGCTTGTCTTTGAACGTGATGGAGCTGGGAAGGCAGTGGCGCTTGACATGGGAATCACCAGACAGACACTACTTAGAAAGGACACTAACTGATAGTAAGGGTCAGTATTTATCTTCTCTTCGTATTTATTTATTTATTTATCCCTTTCCAGCAACCGTTTTCCGGGCCATAAGGAAGGATGGAATGTTTGAAAGAGGTGGTGGATGTATTGGAGATGCGTCTGGCTTGGGGTATTGCACATTAATCCATTTTTATATGTATGTAACATAGTTATTAACCAATCAACCTATTCATGCATATCATCTTTTTGATCACATTTTTACACTAGGTAGACTTCTTACGGAATAATTGTCTCAACAAATTCAAAAAAACAGAAAAGGATTTAATTATATGGAGAACTATTCTCTGTATACTAAGGTTATACATAATAGAAACTGGTTTGTCCTCCTCGTACCTTATTTGCTGTGGTTTTATAGATTATTATGAGGGCGTAGAGTTGGTTACTTACCTTTTAGTGAGTGAGTCAGTGCTGTATCAATGCCAGTTGACTGACTCTTCAACCAACGCCCCAACGTCTCTCTCGGTCTACGCGCCTTCACCACGACAGAGAACAGTCGGGCCAGCGAGCTGCAAGAATATGGAAACGACTTACAAGCAGCCCCCTTGGGTACAACCACAAATGCGTCCTGACATAGATTTATCTCCTCTTAAGATGTACAATTCGTTGACACGATCCAAGAACGCTTTTATCCCAAAGGATCCAGAAGGCCACAGAGTTACCTGGTATTCTTGTGGACCTACGGTGTACGATGATGCTCACCTCGGCCACCCTAGGAACTATGTTACTACGGACATAATTCGCCGGATAATGCAGGATTATTTTCACTTCGACGTGTAATTTGTGATGAATATCACTGATATGAATGACAAGGCATTCTACCACCTGCAGTCTGAGCAGATTCCGCTATTTTGAAGCACAGAACTCATCCATGAACCCCCCCCCCCCAGATTATTGTCAGAGCACGCCAGCAGCACCTCATCTCAGACTACGTCGCCAAACATCCGGTAGTCGACGACCATGTTGTAAAAACAGCAAGGATGGCATTCTCTGCGTTCTTGAAAGTAAAGCTACCTTTGGTGAAATCCTTCAGACTTTCAACAAGAACCTGAGAAAGTTTACGCGTTTGTTATAAATGGTGGTGCCCTCGAAGGAAATAAAAGGCCTGGAGCTGACGAGGCCAAAATCAAGATGAATATTAAAAGCGGTTCCCTAACGGTTCCCTAGCGGGAAAATCATCGGGTATGCATTGAAGAGAATAGAGAAATAGGGCGTCGCTCCCAAGGCAGATGAGGAACAGACCACTGCGATCGGAGAGCTCCAACCAAGTAGCGAGGACTTTTATGGTATCTGTGAAGACGCTTTCCTTGTCTACCTCGATGAGGTTGCCCGCTCATCCGTTCCTAATGATGACCACTCGATATTCTCCAGGTTAACGAAATAATACGAAGATCACTTTAGGAAGATATGCGCAAGCTAAATATTCTGGATCCGGACATATTGACGAGAGTCACAGAAGATGGACCTGAGATTTTGTTGGTTTTGTGGAGCAATTCGTTTAGAAGCAATTCGGCTGCCCAACGCCAGATGGCTCTGTCTACGTTGACATTAAGTCCTTCGAGCAGGCTGGAAATCACTATGCTAGATTAGAGCCATGGAGCCGGAACGACAAAAGCCTTCAGAAAGAAGGTGAGGGATCCTTGTCCCAACGCGCTGTAGCAAAACACTCAAAGAATGACTTTGCCCTCTGGAAATCATCCCAGCCCGGAGGGCCAAGCTGGCCCAGCGAGGCACTATGCCGATGTTCTAGCAACCTTCCGAAATAGTGTGGTAGCTGTAAACCTGGACGATCCTCAAAGTATCACGAAAGAAGTTCTGGTGCTCTGTGATTGTGTTCGCGATGTTGATCTCTTTAACTGGTATCTACTTGGAAGACTGAGAAGGCCGACCGGCTCTAGTACGTCTGGTTACTTGAGATCTTATCGAGGCCCGTCAGGAACAAGCTGGGCAGTATTTGGAGAAACAGCGGATTGAAGAACAGTAGAGGCGGAAAGAGCTTGAGAAACTTGAAAAAGGGAAGATGAGTCCATTGGCAGACCGAATGAGTTCAGTGAGTGGGATGATGATGGCTTGCCAACGAAGGATTCGTCAGGCAATGATATTACTAAGAGTTGTAGCAAGAAGCTGAGAGGATTTGGACCTCCAGAAAAAGCTCCACGAGATGTGGCTCGCAAGCAACCCAGAATAGTAGGGTAGCCCTGTAGCTTTGTACGGCATCCTGAAAGATGAAATATATTTAGCGCTGATAGAAATGCGGAGGCGCAAGGAAATAATTTGCCACATGAATTGAAATGACTCCATGTCACGTGATATGACATCTTGTTCTAAAGAGGCAACAAGCCTCGAATTGGCCATAGCAGCATTACATCCAACACCACGCATTCCAGAGAGATGGCGTTAGTATCATATTCAGACTCTGAAGGTTCAGATTCAGGATCTGCATCGACTACACAATTATTTGAAAAGAAGAAAGCAGCAGGCCCCACTGCACTTTCGAGTTCCCGCGAGTCCTCAAAACCAACTTTTCAACCTCTCACTGATCGAAGGAATCCAGGCAAGATCCTCGTGAGCCTGCCTGATGCAGATGAGCATGCCAGATGCAATGCTCAGCAAAATGGTAGCGACGATAATGACGGTGATGGTCCGGCGAGGAAACGCCCTAGAATAAGTGCTCAGGGTGGTGGTGGGGGTGCGTTTTCGGGCTTCAATTCTTTTCTCCCCGCACCGAAGCGGAAGGGACCTGTTAAACCTGGGCTGGATAAGAGAAGTGATGGGACGGCGGCACCCCGCAAAGTGTTTAGTTTGAAGACGGGGGCGGAACCGGGGTTCGACAGGCAGGCTGATGAACAGATGAAGTGGGATCTCGATAATGGTGGCCTCCCTGGGACGACGGGGGAGGAGACTAAGGCTGGAGTGGCGGATGGATATAGTATTGGGGTAACTGAACCTGTCAAAGAGAAGGTGGAGGAACCTGCTGTTAAGCCGAAGGGGAATGCGATGATGTTCAAGCCGCTGTCTGTGGCTAGGGGTACGACCAAGAAGAAGAAAGTGAGGACCACGGTGGTACCGCCTCCTCAGACTACGTCGTCAGCCGATGGAGGGAAGCCAGTGCATGAGACTATGACAACAGCTGGGCAGATGAAAGTCGGAGATACCATCTCTAAACCAGCTCCGAAACCTAAGATTAGCCTCTTTGGACTTGGGAAGGAAGAGGAACAAGCACCGTCCGCTTTACCATCCTCCTCTGCCCCCTACATACCTTTAGGATACAACACATCCTCCGAACCCAACACATCCTCCGAACCCCAACACGACACCTCCACCATTATACCCTCGGAGTCCTCAAGCCCTCCGCCCTCCGCACGCGTCCCCGAACAGCAGCGTCAACAACCGCAAACCCTCGCCAGCATCGCCGATGATCTGAATCTTACCCCCGCTCAGAAACGGCAACTGCTGGGCCGCCAGGGCGTCTCTTCATCTGCTTCCAACGCCGCTGGCGCGACACAATCGAACCCCAACATAATAACATTCAACACAGATCAGGAGTACTCCTCCAACAATGCATTCCTCCTCACTGCATCAGAGGTAGAACTAGCTGCCCAACAACATAATCCTGTTCGTTCAATTGCGCCGGGTAAACACAGCTTGCAGCAGCTGGTTAACGCAGTTAGTACTCAGCGTGAGGCACTGGAGGAGAGTTTTGTGGCTGGCAGGAGGAACAAGAGGGAGGCAGGGAACAAGTATGGATGGTAATTGGGAAGGTCTGTTCGTGTACAATCGGGAACCAGATGGGCAACTTGGAGTGTGTAAGGTGGAAAGCGTTGGAACCTTTTTGCCTTCCTGATAATGCCTTACAAGCACTCATTTTTTTACATTTATACCCGGTATTTTGCTCTCATAGTCATGGTTTGGTTGATGGGAAATGGAATATTTAAAGTTGGCTCACATACGGTTATATTTCGGGCGTCGCATCGTTTGGGTTTGATTTTCATATGCTGCAATGGGAATGGTTTCATAGAATCGATAAAAGTGCACATTAGTGGTTTCCGTCAATTTTCTACTTTCGCTGGAGAGTTTTCAGATCAAATCAAGATCATTGAGCAACTTGGGCTGTTCCGTTAGTTGACTCTTATAGTTTTAATATTCTTCCATAACTACCTCGTATGACGAAGTACTGTACAATGAGTTGTTTAGATGAAATAAAAATTTGAAATCCCCTTGAAAGGATACGGAAATTGCGCGATAGATTACAGAAGAGAAAATCTAAATAAATGGCTTTTAGAAGGTAGCTAAAGGAAATGGCCTATTTTAAGTATGCACAAGAGGTATATCTACAAATCCAACAGAACATATACATGCATCAACACAAAAAAACAAAAAAACAAAAAAAAACATGCCCTGGCCTAATAGTAGAAATGAAACGGTACAGTCGAAAATTCTATGCGGCAACGTCGACAACTTCCGCAAACCATTGTTTTAACGCCAAACTCAAAATTGCTGGTAACTCCTGAACATCCCTAACAACCAGATAATATGCAAATGGAAATCCTTCAAGATATCGTTTCATTTTCAACTTCATCTCTCCTGTCCCCGACCCGTCAGGTTCGAAACTCGCCTGCGTCAGATCGAGAATCGAGTTCCCCTTCACTGCATCGACGATGATGAAGACTATCATGATTCGCTCCTCTTGCGCTTGTCGAACTAACCGGCGAATGGTCTCATGGTCTTCACAGATTCCATCCGATATGATGAGTTCCAGCTGCCAAAGATCTCCGCTCCCACTCGAACGAGAGCGTTTCGCCTTCGCCTCCCTAAACAGAGCAATCGAGTCGGAGATAAGTTTCCGTACATTTGTGCCAGTCTGTTTGTAGCTGAACTGCTGGAAGATTTGGACACCTGCTTCAGACGAGAAAGGTTTTCCAAATTCATGAGCCACACGGACGTGGTCCTCATCTCCGAAACTGACAACGCAGAGATCCCCTGCCTCTAGCATGCTTAGGCTTTTTGCAACAAGAGCGAGCGTCTCGAAAGCTAGTTGCCCGCTGCCGCTCTCAAGCATTGATTTACTATCATCAACTGCAATCATGATTTGGTAACTTCTCTTTGAAGGGACAGATCGTCGCATCCAGATCTTATCTCGTTTATATTGGGATGCGATGTACGGAATGATGCGCTTGATATTGAGTCGTTTTCCGGTTCTAAAGTCTCCTCGCAGTTTGGTTGCCAGAGTGGGTGCGAGAATCAAGCGTAGTTGTTCAGTCAGCGAGAGCGAGAGATCGTGGGTAATTGACTCATAGTGAGACCATAGTCGCCGGGCTTCCTCTGGAGAACTCAATGGAGCCAATTCCGAAGTGACATGCAAGGCCAACAGATGAGTATCCATGTCTTCCATTTCTCGAGACTCCTCTTTTTGTCCATTTTGATTTGTAGGTTCAGTTTCCATGCTTCTATCACCAGCAACAAATGATCTTGATGTATTACTGTTCTCCGGCAGATCGGGTTTCTGGTCCAAATCCATTTGATCTTCCAAAGACTGTTCTGCAGGAAGATTCTGAGGCTCTCCGGCATCTGGAAGGAATTCTCCTTCTTCTGGCTTTATATCGGATTCGACAGCGTTGCTTTGATCAAGGCTCTTGGCTTGCTCTTCGTTTGCCTGGCCAAGTGCTTGAGTATCTGCGACATCCTGATCGTCTGCGAGATGCTCGAAGTCCGCATCTTCCATGTTGGCATCCTGATTTTCATTCTGGGAAGTGTCTTGGTTGTCAGAGGTCTCCTTGATTTGACGTTGACGGCGGTGCCATTGCTCGAGAATATCGCCAAGCTTTTTGAAAGCTTGTGTTTGGGAGTCTTCTAGTTTGCCGTCGTCTCGACCACCAGATGCGTTTGTTGCTTCTTTCCCGTCTTCACCCTGGTCAGCACTGCCTGTCTGAGGCTTTTGCTCGTCAGCCTGGTCCTTGGAGCCTTGTTCTTGAGTTGCTTCGCCAGAGTCCCCTTTCTCTCGATTTTGATCTTGGTCGACTCCTAGACCACCAGAAACTTCCTCACTTGGAGCAATATTTTCCGAATCTGCTTGGTTATCTGTCCTCTCCATTTCCAAGAGTCCCTCTCTCTCCTCCTCTTCTTCTTCTGCTGTCTCAGTCTCTGGCTCCTCTTTGGGACCTTCGGCGTCTTCTTGCCCGTTGACAACTTCTTCTGTTGCTTCTTCTGCTGTTTCGGCTTCATCTTCGACTTGATGTTGAGAATCCAGGTCCAGATCATCATTGGGTTGTTCCGGAGCATCTGGCTCGCCTTCCCAGATGCTATTATTATCGTCTGACAAACCGCCAAGATCATCATCCAGATCGGATCCCTCTTTATCTTTGTCATCTTGGCCATCTAGCTCCATGTCTTCGGGTAGATCGAGAACTGGTTCTTCTTTTGCATGTGGATCGGTTGTATCCATGTCTTCCCTACCAACAGCTTCTCCTTCATGATCAGGAGGCTCGGATCCCTCGTTTTCGCTTTCCTCTCCATCTTTATCTTGGTCTACCTTTTCATTCTTTTCAGTGGGCGCAGCTGTTTTATCCTCCGATTCTGGCTCCCCTTTTCCTTGTTCGTTTTCCGTATCTTTCTGTTCTTGATCATTGGTCCCATCCCACATTTTTTCATCAACTGCGGAAGCGTCTAGTCCATCAACACTGCCAGTTTCCTCATCAATGTCCATATCTTCTTCCTCTTCTTGGTCTGAGCCCTTTCCGTCTTCCGCATCCTTCTCATCCTCAAAATCACTTCTGTCTGCCTCAAGATCCTCATGGTCCATATTGACAGCATCGTCTTCCCCCTCCTTGTCCTCTTTGTCTCCATCCATTTGTTGCTTTTCCTGGGCTAGGTCGGACAAATCTTCATCATCTTGAACATCTTTGCTAATATCCTCAGCGCCTTCCCCATCGCCTAGCCCAGTCCCACTTTCCAGCTTGTCAGATTTCCCCTGCTCTCCAGAGCTCTCAAGCGGAGTACAGAAACCTTCCGACGCAATCTGGTTAAACGACTTTGCTAAGAGATATGACATCTTGCACATCTCTCGATGTAGCGCAGAATACCGGTGAAGGACATCAGTACAAATCGATTTGTATTGTTCCGCGATTGGCAGTACTACTGATATGGCGGCGCCAACAACAGTAAGCGAAGTCGAATCCGTCGTGGAAATGTGCTGAATCTGGGCTAGCACAGAGTTGATAGCACCAGCGATATCGACCATGTGTAGCTCTGCACACGCTTTTGATATAACTTGTTCAGTTTTTACCAACCAGGCTGGGGTATCCTTTGAAGAAGGAGCTGTGGACAGTGAGGAACTTAATTTTTGCATCACAACAAAAATTTTGTCCATCGTTGTCAAGAGGGCCGAGTCAAACTCCTGTAGTGAAATTCTGATTTGGCCATTGGTTTCTGGCATGCTTGATTTTGTGCATAATTCAGTCCATGGAAGTATCTGTTCCAGAGCGAAGGTCAACTCAGGATGCTCATCAATCCGTTTTAGTACATCGGATCGTATATCTGAAACCAACGTCTGAACGCTCGAAAATAGATTTTCGTGAGTGCTAGTAGATAATCCTGGAGGTAGAGTTTTTAGATTTTCGATTGAGATAAGTAGCGTGTTCAAGCGGGTTTTCCAATCATCCAATGCCCCTAGCACTTCCGACGAATCAATTCCGGCAAAATTTCGGTGGATTTGAAGAGTTGAACCACAGACACCAAGGATAGTGGAAAGCCACCGAAGCGTTCCTCGGAGATCACGACGGCTGGATGGGAGATAGCTGTTACTGTACAACAGGGAGCTACTAAGATCAGATACATTCCTCATTTGTTGCATCGTGGATTCGAGAGCAATAAAGTTATCCATCCTCCATGATAGAGTTTCCCTTTGTTTCAATGCCCAATGAAGAAGACCTTCAATAAATCCCGCGCTTCTAGCAACCTCAACATTGCTAAGGTCTTCAGAGTACTCGTGCGAGGAAATGCGGACACGAGGCACCAAATCCAAAAATCGATGAAAGTAAGAGTCTGCGCTCTTAATATGGACAGAATCAACATGCGCCGTGAGAGGGCGTGTCGTTGAAAGGACCGCAGCGACAGATTGTTGACTTTCAAGAATGGTAGTCCCAACATTAGAACGGATGCCCATGAAGCGAAGGTCTTTGAGTTTTTCTGCATAGAACCGCCGCTTTTGGCCTTTGAGATGCTGAACATCGTGCTGGTTATCTTCGGTTAGGGTCTTTGGGGTTCGGGATTTAAATTCGGCGATGGTGTCAATTATGTCGCGCATGAACGCATCGAGCTCCTCGTGGGCCAATAATCCTGTTAGAGAGTTCTCATACACACGTTGCATGCTCTTGACTGCGCCATCCGGGTCCGTAAATCGAATGGGTCGCTGGCCCCATGCGTGAACATTTTCACGGCATACGCGGAGGGCAGTGGAGGAAACACGATCGGGTAGTGCGATACATTTATCCGGCAATGATTCTATTGTATCCGGAGGGCAGGAGAGTCCCTTCATGAACAGGCCTTCCGAGGATTGCCCTAGAAGACTGCGATACTTTTTCACAACCCTGAACAATTTGTTATGAGAACGACGTGCACTCTCTCTGAGAGCAGTGATGTTAACGTCCTTCCAGCTTGCCAGCTGAATAGTTTGCTGGATGTCGCGTTCCAGTGCTTGTCTGCCGTCACCAAGTGATTTTTCAAAAATAGACACAAACGGGAGGTAGTGGTGAAGTAGGTTGTCAATCGCACCACTTAGTTGTTCTAGAGGGGGGAAGTCCGTAGCATAGAGATGCAGTAGCATTTTGAATTTTGCAACAAGTTGCAGCCTAAACTTGTATTGACCCATTGGGGTGGAGCAAATGAATCTCTCGAGGGTAGCGATCAGTTCAACGGAGTGTTCAGTTAATGGCTGTCCGTCTTGTACTAGCCGTAATGGGGCCGCAATTATCACATCATACGCAACAAACCACCATGCACTCGCATCCTCGCTGCATTTCTCATCTTCTATGTCCAAAAGGCGAGCCCAAGTGGATAATTCAATGCGCCGCCAATTTATGAGAAGGGCTGTTAAATTGTCGTAGCATTGAGCGGCAGAGAATGCTTTACTTGCGACAGTCTGCCACTCATAAATAAATGAATGAAGTTTCTCCGCCTTGGTTATAAATTTAGCAAGCGGTTCTTGGTGTCTGAATTGGAAGATCTCGGAGCAACAGTGAATAACATCTGAAAGAGTAGAGTGCTCGGGCCATGAATTTTGAAGTTCTTTGAAACGCACACGGATAGCTGCAACCAAATCTGCGAGTTTCTTCACCTCTACCAAGTTTGGATCTGAATAGAAATTGTAAGACGTTGGTTGCTTAGAAGTTTTTACCTCGTCTAGAAATAGAATTGCTCCGAGCAGGTGTGATTTGGGGTCCGCCGTTGGGATGTCTCCTAGGTGTTTTGCAATGTTCGAACCAAGTAGTTTCGTGGAGTCTACCAGCAATTTCTTCAGTGTTGACTCCTTATCGAGGCGGGAGAACAAATTATCGAGTACACTGGAAAGCTGCATGGAAATAGTTTTGACATCAAGCTGTGGCAATGTTCGACTTTCAAGATCATTCTCAATCGGGCCGTCAAACGTAGGGAAAAGTTGAGAAAACTCATCAGCATCTACTTCCTGATCACCTTCGAACGATCCTCGATAACGGTATAGGCTCGACTTTTGGGAGTGCTTATTTTGATCAACCTCCAGCTGCTGTTTCCAGAGAATGGAAAAGTCCTCGAAGATATCACGGAGAAGCTGGCGATTTTCAGCAGCTGAAAGAGTTTCAGGGTCCGTATTTTGGAAAACCCGTAGGACAGAGAGCCGTTGCAACCCGAGGTCTATCTTCTCTGCGTTAGACAACCGAGAGGACGGCTGCTGCAGTTCGACAAGAGAGACTCTTCTGGCGCTCATTAATGGTGTAACCTGCCCCATAGCCTGCATGAAACTTTGACCCAAATGGGAACGATGCTCAGCACACTGAACCAGTTCTACCCCGAGATGCAGAATCTCCAGGAAGCGGACGATGGGAATGACAACATCGCCGTATGCCTTATAATTTGTGGTGAGGCGAAGACATATTTGCTGGATATTTTTTTGCAAAAGTTTACCTTGTTGGTTGACAGCATTGCCAGAGTCCGAGCTACCTGAATCCTGGAGGGAACGAAGAATAACATCAGGATTCGAGCTGAGAACTGAATTTAGAATGTTGGCAAATTCTCCCTGCAATTCGCCAGACTGGGAAGGTTTGGGTCGAATAACCGGGGGTGAAGGGGGCACAGCACCCAGTAGCTGGAGCTCGCCGTTAATCATCCGAATACGTAAACTCGATTCTTGTCCAGAGAAGGACAATTCAAATGTTTTTAATGCGTCAAGCTTTCTGGTTTTCTCCTGGACGCGTTGCGTGTATTGTTGTTGTTGAACAACTAATCCAAGCGACGGGTCGAAAGGTTTGTTTGGGACAAAGAGTTGGAGACATGCCATAGCAAGGTGGATACAAGCGGCTCCTAGTTGAAGGTACTTAGCGGCCCCGTTTTCACCGCCAACCAAAGAGGACAAGATTTTATTGAATGATCTCGATGCAAATTCATTGAAATAGTGATGTTTTTCGGAATTATCTCGTAAATTAAGTCGTAGTGTTTGGATCTTAGAATATCCGCTGGGCGACTCACGACCCAGTGAGCCTAGGTAGGATACAGCACTTGCGAGCGACGTGGGATCGATCAAATCTTCATGGCAATGTAAAAGCTCTCGGAGAAGCTCGCCCAGCCGGCTCTGGAGGATATCAAACTGATTATGCGCGATTTGGCCGGTGCTTGAGCATAAGCCGTTTGCAATGAGGTCAAGTTCAGAGTGAAGGAGGTTCATTCCCTTCAAGGGCACATTTCCAAGAGACCCTAGTTTCACTATCAGTGATAGTGAAATAGTTCCACGGAGTGCCAATGGTTTGCGTGACATGTTTTGGAAACCTGAGAAACGTGAAATTCTTGACAGGAGCTCAGGAACAGGGTTTTCCAAAGTTGACATATCATGCGGAGAAGCTGGGCGTCCTGCGAGCAGCTGTAATACGTTAGAGAGGGCAGAATTTGTAGTAGCAGTATCCAGTTTTCTGATGTCGATAAAATCACGATACTGCGAGAGTGCTTCAAACTCCATGGAAAAGTAGGGAGCTGATACTGAGTCGGAATCCAGCATGCGGGTTTCAAAGTCATCGATCACATGTTGAAGATCCTGAAAAGATGTCAGTTCTATATTTGAAATCAAGTGACTTGCGGTCATACCTGAATCAGACCACCTGGGTCCGCGCCTTGTAGCATTGAAATCTGCGCCTGGACTAGCGAGTGGCGGAATTGGTTGAGTTGCGTAAAGGGCAAATTTGTCTTCAAAGTAATCTGATCAAACTGGGCAGCAACATACTGCAAATCGACCATTGACTTCAAATGAGCGGGATCAATTGGCGTTGCTGGTCTCCAGCGATCCCACATCCTCTGCATGCTCTGACCGGTTGTCAGGCCCCAGTTGGCACGGAAATTATTAAGTGATTCAAACAGGACCCTAACAAGATCAAGCTGAACATCCTTAAAGCGAGAGTAAAGAGATTGCCCGATTTGCAAGTATGTTTGAAATACCCCCTCGTCAAAGTCATTCGCTTGCACGACATTGAAAATGTCCCAGCACAACTCTAATATGGAGCTGACCATAGCACACACATCAACGGAACATAACAGCTCGGCATCAATGTTCTGAATGGTCTCGCTCAAAGCCTGAATACAGTTGGAAAGATACAAAGCAACCGGCTGGGTTGATTCTTTCATAAGTGCTGGAATCGTATTCGAAGCCATCGACCTTTCCAGCCTGTTCATTTCAGAGGGCTTTTTGTTTGAAACGGAGCCACGAACTTGAGACAAGACTTGGTGGAAATGCCAAACATTAAATTGTATCTCTTGGAGTTTTGTTAATTTTGCTAAAAGAGCTCGTGATTCTGGAACGATGCAGGCCACAATTCGGGGCTCATTGATCAATGGATGTAGTGGCTGTTTGGTCTCTATTAGTTAACAAACCGGCAAAGTAGGGAAGGTCTACCACGTACCTCGACACTCCGGCGAAAGCTCGAAAATTTCTGTTCGTTCCAACTTCCATTGCATAGAATATCCTTCAAAGGAGGAAGGGTATCATGGTGCAAAAAAGCGTGATAGCGATCAAACGTCTGGTAAATAGCTGTTGAACGCTTCGTATCAGCGGCACTATTCGTGGTCCATATGTCGATAGAAGTGGCCGACGATTGCTGCAGGCTGCGAAAATCGTGCGGGGCCAAGTGATCAAGAGACACTTCTAATTCATCCTGTAGCCTGTCCGATTCCTTTCGATAGCATGAGAGATCTTGACCCCAGCGAATTCGGTAAATTAACGATTCCGAGGTATAAAATATTCCTCCAGCTTTAGGCATAGCTTCGTCGGCCCTTGGCGGGAAACATATTTCGATAGCCCGATTCCTCATTGCTCGCGACAGCTCCCCATAACGAGGATCCATAGTGAGAAAGAGTCGAAAATTCGGGTGCGGTTTCACCACTTTTGCAGTACCATCTCCAGTTCTTTGCTCATTGATAACTAAGCACCCGTTCGGTTCCATAAGTGAATTTAGTCTATCCAAAACAGAGGAATTGCAAAGGTTGGCATTGTCAAGGACCACCCAATCGCCTTTCTGTACTGATTGAATAAATATGCCCTCAGTCCATTCGAAGCCAATTGTTTTGCCACCAGAAGACGACTTGAGCAATGTTTTCGAGCGCTGGTAAAATTCCGTGAAGTTTGGATGTAATTCCTTGAGCGAAATTCTGTGTAGTGCGTCCGAAATAGTTTCAAGCTCGGGTGTTCTGCTTTTGACTGTTTGGTAAAGCTGTACGAGCTCACTATCCACATCGGTCTGCTTAGTGGCAGTATGCGTGGAGACAATCTGAGCTTGTAGAAATTGGCATAGCTCGTCCATAAAACTTAGCAGATGGCGGTCATTATCTACCTGCTCAAAGCCACCGATGAGATCCATCGTATCAGTATCCGCGTTTAGAGCCAATTCGACAACTTTAGAGCCACTGAAAGCGGCAAGCTTCCGTAAAATGGCTGTCTTCCCACATCCTGATGCGCCAACAAGGATACTTGGCCACCCCTGCTCTATACACAGTATCAATGATTCCATAATCGGTAGATCGCCGGCAAGTATCTTCATGTGAGGATCATTGAAATATTGCATCAGAGGATCGCGTTGAAGTACACCAAGGCCGACCTGGTATTGTGACACGCTTAGGTTATGGAAATAGCTTTTGATCTCCGGAGTCGATCCGAACACGTCCTCATACAGCGACGCAACGAGGGTTCTATCACTAGGTGTGCGAAACCTTTGGCTAATCACAACATCGAGGAATTGAGAAGGTGAAACTCGGATTGGAGTGGATTCAAGAAGTTTGAGCCACCTTGAGATATCCCGTAAATTTATTTCCCAGGGACCTCCGACAGTTCCCAGGCGTCGTTCGTTCGTTACTTTGAAATTCAGTGAAGAGACAAATTCCACTAGCTGTTGGATTTCTTTTTCAGGAGCAAGAGGAGACAACCTTTGACAGATCATTTTCAAGTCGTTATCGCTAAACGAGTCAGCATAAACAACTGTAAACCGGTTCACGAACGAGGCAGGGAGTCCTTTTCTTCCACCCCCTTGGTGATGAGGATTTTGCGCTGCGAATAAAACAAAGTTGGGGTGGCGTTTAAACGTTTGGTCTAACTCGGCAACATAAACTTGTTGACGGTGGTCTAGACAGGAATTCAAACCTTCCAGCACGGACTGAGACGCAAGATTCATCTCGTCTAGAAGAACCCAGCCGCCAGTTTGCATAGCGCGTAAAAAGGGTGCATCACTCCAAGAGAAATTTCCCATATCGCCGCCTTCAACAGGGACATCTGATCCAAACAAATCTGTTAAATCAGTCTGGTCGGAAAGATTGATTCGGGTAAGGGGTTTTCCAAGAGATTGTGCCAAAGCGGCAACGAGGGTGGTTTTGCCAACACCAGGGCTACCCTCAAGCAGAATCGGCTTTGCTGACTGAAGGCCGCGGGCAATTCTCAGAGTGTTAGCAATTGTAGTCGGTGCGTCCATAGAAAATGTGGGATCATTCTCTGAATGGGTGTTCATCTCTAGAACGAATGGTCCAATTCTCATAATATTTTCTTCCATAGATATAGTAGCTGCTTGATAATAGATAGAGGCGGCATCGAAACCAAAAATTTTACCTAATCTCTCGAGACATTTGACGCGGTCGTGTTTGAGATTTGAGGCACCTGAAGCAAGCATAGCGGAAGGGTTGGCGCCCAGTGTATCGATGTATACTAGAGCCGCGCCATGGACCATCGCAGTAACGTCATCGAGCTCTTTGCATTGATTTACAAAGTCAACCCATGCCAACAAATCGCGAATGGATATTGATCCAGAGGAGGTTGCCTGGAAAGTTTCTTTGAACCATTTTGCGAACGTTAACATTGAACTTGGGGCATTCGAGATAGGCGATAAGAGTTTTGCAGACAAGATGGGAAGGATATCTTCAGCTTCGGAAAGCTGAGGTACCCAAATTTCGGTAAGCCGGTTCCGGAGCGCAGCAGAGAGTTCTCTTTTTCCGTAGTCCCCTCCTGGGTTCATGGTTGCCAAAAACTGGAAACCATCCCTTGCGACCACTAAGGAATCGATAGGGCCTTTTTCTGCAAGGAGTAAAGACCTGTGGGATTCAAGAACGCTGTTTAGGCGTTCCAAAACGGAGTCGTCTGCAAGTGAAATTTCGTCTAGAAGAAAATGTTGCCCGGTTTCCATTGCCGTTATGAGACTACCGTTGGACCATTCGAAAAGTGCCTTCGCTCTTGTCATATTCTCCCTTATACGATTCACCAAACCTGGCTCGCACATGTCCAGTGCCTCGGTCTGTAATGCAGAAAATGCTCGTGTTAGCTCGTCGATAGAGCTATCACTGCTTTCATCGTATGTATCAATGGAATTCAAGACTGATGATAGATCCGCTAAAAGCTGTCCTTCGATTGCGGATCTATTTCTCAACGGCCTCTGTGCACCAATGATATCTCCCGTCTCGAGGTTAACATGAGCGTTTATGGTGAAGAGTTCCTTTCCATATATTTCTGCAATAGCCTGGCATATTTGTGTTTTGCCGCATCCGGTTTCTCCAACAAGCAGGACAGGTTCATTATGTTCAATAGCCTGTGAAACAAGTATGAATACCCTCCTCATCGCCTGTGTCCATATTATACCAGTTGGGGCAGTAGCTGAGAGCTGTTGGAGTCGAGCATCCAGTCGGGTAGAACTATAAATGGTAGTTTCATCAAGCTTCACCCTCATAACCTCCTCGACTACCTCCTTTACAGCTGCCCTTTCCTGTGGATTCCTTACCCTTTCTGCCAAAAGCATAAAACCATTGACAGCCAGTTGTTCGCGATCATCAGCACGGCGTTGGGCCCATCGAAAGAGATCACGTAGAGTAGCAAAGCTGTTTCGCTGCTCGAACAAGCGACTTGATTGTCGTAGAAGTGAAAGTTTTCGATATACCGCCACTATTCTTGCACAGAATGATGGAGGAATTTGCGATCGTTCCTTGAGAATGAATTCAAGTTCGTCCTCGGGAATGTCATCAAAATGGAGTTCAAGGAATCGATTTCGGAACGCGCGGGAAAGCACCTTTCGACCACCGTAGAGACCAGCGGGATTTTGTGTAGCGAACAGCATAAAGTTGGGATGTGGGTGGACGACTTCCTGCGATTCAGGCAAGAACAATTCTCTATTGTCATCAAGCAGGCGGTTGAGAGCTTCCAGGACATCGGTCGGTGCTAGATTAAGCTCATCTAGCACAATCCAGTAGCCATTCCTCAGGGCTTCAACCAGTATTCCTTCTTGATATCGCAAGCTGCCATCTTCGCCGGATACGTATGATCCTAAATACTCTTGGAGGTCGGTGTGTTCATGGTTGTTAATTCGGACAAATCGGTTGCCCGATATTTTGGCCAGGTATTCCACCATACTAGTTTTGCCAGAGGATGTCGGGCCCTGTAATAAAATCGGAAACCGTCTCGTAGAACTTGCTCTCACTAAATTCATCAAATTTCTCTCAATGAACGGTGTGATAATATAATGTGACTGGGACTCAATCGGAAATGCACCCTGCCTCATCCAGTAATGCTTGAATTGAACATAAGTGGCTCCGTCGTTCGGAGGCTTAGGAGTTTGTGATAATACTGATCGGGAGTTTTTCAAGCTCCCAAATATATGTTGATCCAAAAGAGGGATAATTTGGAGTTCAGATTCTTTGCTGAGCAATGTCAAAAAGCTCATGCAAAATCCTTCGTACATTGCCCGTCGAAGTCCGTAGATATGCGCTTGATTTCTCACATATATTAAAGAACGAACCAGAGTTCTGATGCTGAAATGTGGCTTCTGGCCAGCGCCGTCTGTCAGTTTGTTGTCTGCATTTAGCTTCTTCGTATCGAGGTAAAGGCGAGCAAGGGCAATAGAAGCTTTCTTGTCAGCAACAGTCAATGAGCCCAGATAAGCATCTATCAAAGTTATAAGGTCGTCGATTTCGGTATCTGGTGAATTAACATATATTTCCGTAAATCTAGATCGTAAACCAGGAGCCAAATCTCGTTTCCCAGCATCAGTTGCCGGGTTCATAGCCCCAAAAATTCGGAAATTCGGATGTCCGTAAATGCGTTCAACTTCCCCAGCCTCAGAAAGAAGCAATGACGGAATGCCGTCGCTTCCATAGTGGAGGAGACTGGCAATACTCTCTAGGGTGTCCGGGGAAGCTAAATTTATCTCATCGAGCAAAACCCATTCACCATTCTTCAGGGCTTTGACTATCTTTCCTTGTACGAACGCGAATGCAAACTTGCTATCGCCTTTAGACACCCGGACCTCAAATTCTTTCAGTTCCCTAGTAAAATTCTCCCACTTCTCACGGAGGCTGGTATATTTTGAATCGTCCAGTTTCCGTTTCTTCGAGGGTTGCTCAGAACCTGCATCCTCCAATTCAATTTTCTTTTTCTTCATCGATTCGAAAACTCCAGATGCCATTTTGACAGCCTCGTTGAGGATATTAACTAAACGTACCCAATTGCTGTTGGTAAGACATTTCGCAACCGACGATAAAAACTTCTGGTTCTTTTTTGCGGAAAAAGTCGATTCGAACAATAAATTGAAATCGTCCACCAAAGGAACAGCAATTGATCGAATATTGACAGGCTTAAAGCCACCTAGCAAGTCCGTACTTTCACTTTGTTGCGATAAATTTACCACCGTTAACCGCTGGCGCAAAAGGGAGGCAAGCTGCTGGATCACTGCGGTTTTGCCAATTCCAGTTTCTCCAACAAGTAGAACGGGTTCAGAGAGCTGCAACGCTGATATAACTTGTTCCATTATCTTCAACGAAGCCCTTGTTGGTGCAAAGGTACTCCGATCGGCTGCTGAGGAGGCTGACTTGCGCAAGCCAAGGAGTTTTCTTTTCTGGCAGGATTCTCTGCCGATCGTGACTGAGTTTGGGGAATCCAAATACTTCGGAGTCTGTTCGGACAGGCAGAATTTCATACGCTGTGGGGATACCTGCATCTCTTCCGCAATAGCTTCTGTGACCGTTGACTGAAGTAATCCTTTGGAGGAATGGGCTGCGAAACAGTCAACCGCATCCATGAAAAATTCGTCCTGAGTACCATCTGGGACTGCCTCATAGCCAGTTTCACACCCAAGATTCCGCAGCCGTCGTTCTATTCTGTAGCACAACTTAACCAAGTCACGAAGGGTTGGCAACCTCCCTGTCATGAACTTTCGAGATAAAGAACCGTTGAATAGCGAGGTGATACGGTCGAACATATTCATGATCATTTCTACCCGGGAGGAAAGTAGCGGAAACTTTTGAATAATAACCTCTTTGACTTCTGACAACGGCATTGACACCACTTGAATGCGATTCCAAAGCCTATTGCCCAACATATTGCCGCTTGGGGCAATTTCTTTCCCAGCGGCATTGATCGTGGATCTCATCGTGGCAATCACCCTGAAGCCATCGGCGCAACGGATACGTTCTTTTCTGCTCGGGATTATAAGTTCCCTTTTCTCAATAAGCGGGAGAATAAGGCCAAGGACTTCGGAAGGCGCACGGTCCAAGTCTTCAATCAAAACCCATCTGCCCTCCCTGGCTGCCTTCGTTAAAACGCCAGGTTGCCAAGAAAATGAGTAAGCCTGGGATGATGTTGAGTACACCCCCAATAAGCTTTTAGAATCGGTTTGTTCATTGATGTGAAGCGTAATCATGGAAGAAGACTGGCCCATTCGAATGGCCGCCTCATTGACAAGTGACGTTTTCCCAGAACCGGCCAGGCCGACCAGTAACACCGGGTCCATTGAGAGAAGCGCAGTACCGACGCTGCGAACGTTGCGTAGAACTGTTGGTGTTTCCACCAGAGTTGACGCTCGTATATTGTTTGTCGGATGGATTGTGGGTAGAAGTACTCCGCCGATTTCAGCAGTGTGACTTGTAAAAGAGTTTCGGAATCCTTTCGTCCAAATCTCGACAACTGAATCATCGCGAGATATCCGTGCGCTCTCAAGTTCATCTTTTAATGCAGTCCATCTCTTTTCCTCCCAAATACTAAGGAAACGATAGTCGATACTTCGGTCCTCCCACGAGCCGTTGATCGCCGCCCGACCATGATACTTGCTTAGCATTTGCTCAAGAGCAGCATCTGCAGCACGCATATACAAGCAAAAACATCGGATTGCAAGATATCTAATGACAGGATTGGGATGAGTGAGCAGTGACTGCAGCTGGGCGGCGGGAAGAATATCCGAGAAACTGCCCAAGTCAAAGCTAAGTAGGCGGAATAGAGCAATCAGAAACGCATGCAGCGTTTGTTCTTCCATATTCAGGAGTTGAAACTGGTTTGATTCCGGCGAGGAGGGCAGGGCACTGCCCTTGAGATGCTGTGAGGCGACATGGACAAATGGTTGAAGATATGGCGCAAAAGGTAAAATTCGTGAAAATGCGAGAGTAATTTGTACAGAATATTCACGGGAGTCCAAGTAAAGCCATCTAGCAGCTAAATCCACAAATATTGGCTCGTACAGTGCGAACAACTTATTGGTATAATTTGGGTGTAATGCTGCAATTGCTAGTGCATCGAGGCATGCTGATGGATTCGAACTGCTGGTACGCAGAATTTCTACCAGTTCAGGCGGGAGTTGTTGTAAAAACTGAGAACCTGGTAAAAGTACCTCATTAATACTAAATTGAGTCATCCTGTAAGCCACCTTAAAAAGCCCTTTTCCTCCACCCAGGACTTTTTTAGACCTCAATATCAACAATAATGAATTTCAACATCGAGAAATTTTCTGTCAGTCGAATTATTTTCTGCCGCGAGATCACCATGTCACGTGAATACGCTAAATGGATCGTCACCGCCTTAAATAAGCCAATCAGATTTCGCTTTCTCTTGGTACCACAGCTCCGCCCAATCGGGGTCTAGACTCCAGCCGTTGTTGTTGCTTCAGGCATTGTATATATTATTCATTCCCTCTTCATCGCACCTCTTGGAACAGAACCGCTCCCGGCTTCGTCCCACGCACAGCGCCGGCGCCTCCATGACGGACAATGTCGGGAAACTCTTCAGGCTCGAATACAGCACACAACCCTGTTAATCATGATAGCTCCTACCCTTCCCGCAACTCCGATGATCCACCCAGAGAACAAGAGGACTGGGATTCGACACGCCCGGGGGACGAAACAGTGCTCGCGGCAGACCCTTTAGGAGAGGCATTTGATGAACCGTGAGTTCATGCGCCGCCGATTGCCTTCCTTGCTGACTATGTGGCAGGATTTCATTCAAGCGCAAGCAGAAGGGTCCAGCTCGATTTGCTCTCTCGAACTTCTTTTCCTCCACCGAAACCACCTCTCACCCACCTCCACATACCCCTTTTGCAAACAATAATGGAACATCACCAAATCACACTCCACCACCTGCGACAGCGACGACTGCCAACGGAGGACTAGATGGGAATAAGCCTGGCGGACCGTTGGACTGGTACGTCGAGGGCCCTGGCCGACGAGTAGGCTATGACAACTTAACGGCTATCGATTGGATCTTCGAGTATACGAAAGAGCGCCAGCGGATACGTCACCTTTACGCCAGTAACAAAGGTCTTTTAGGCTATGTCCGCAAAGTTTTAGATGCCAGTCATATCTGGGTTATCTTAATAATAACGGGGATAGTTGTTGGTGTCATCGCGGCATGTATAGATATCGCAAGCAATTGGCTTGGGGATATTAAAACTGGCTATTGTCGTACTGGTGCCGAAGGAGGAAGATTTTATTTGAATAAGAGCTTTTGCTGTTGGGGCTACGATGGTCCGTTCTCCCGACCGCCACCTAGCCCGTACATGTATGGCTAACCCGTCTTCAAGATTTATCCGAGTGTCAACATTGGACGCCGTGGCGTAGTGCTTTCCATGTGAGATCCAAGAGTAGTGGATATGTGGTAGAATATATTTTTTTCGTTATGTATTCTGTAAGTACATTCTTTGCCCATGACGTTGGTTTCGCTAACCAGGATGCTAGATTCTCTTTGCAACAACCGCAAGCGTGCTCGTCAGAAAGTTTGCTGTATACGCTAAGCACAGTGGTATCCCTGAAATAAAAACCGTCCTTGGTGGTTTCGTAATCAAGCGATTCATGGGCGCTTGGACATTGTTGGTCAAATCTCTCGGCCTAGTATGTACTACCCTTCCCATCCACAGGTTGGTTATAATTACTTAACGGATATCTAGTGCCTTGCTGCCGCGTCGGGCCTATGGCTTGGGAAAGAAGGTCCATTAGTCCATGTGGCTTGCTGCTGCGCAAGTTTAATCATGAAGCCCTTCCCCAGTCTTAATCGTAATGAGGGTAAGTAGTATGATCCATAGAAGGAAATTAAGATAACTAATATACAATAACAGCGAGGAAACGTGAGGTTCTCTCCGCGGCGGCCGCAGCAGGAATTTCCGTTGCGTTTGGGTCTCCGATCGGAGGTGTGTTGTTCAGTTTGGAGGTACTGCGCTACTCAATCATTTGTGTCGTACAGGGCTAATTTGTTGCTCCGTTTCCCAGCAATTATCTTATTATTTTCCAGACAAGACAATGTGGCAAAGCTTTGTCTGTGCCATGGTTGCAGCAGTGACATTGCATGCTCTCAACCCCTTTCGGACAGGCAAAATTGTGCTCTACCAAGTTACGTACAGCCGTGGATGGCACCGATTTGAACTTCTTCCGTTTGCTGTACTAGGTATATTTGGCGGATTGTATGGCGGTCTATTCATTAAACTTAACATGCAAATCGCTAGATGGCGAAAAGCGAGGGGCTACTCATACCCGATCATACAAGTGGTCCTTGTAGCACTCATCAGTGCTCTCATTAACTTCCCAAACATATTCATGCGAGCTCAGTTGTCTGAGCTTGTATATTACCTTTTCGCAGAGTGTGCGAACGTTCCTGACGATCAGTTCGGGCTTTGCAAAACGGGATCTGCATCTTTGGGCGTTATTGGCCTTCTGCTCCTGGCTGCAGTTCTCGGCTTCTTCCTTACCTCAATCACCTTCGGCTTAGATCTCCCGGCGGGCATCATTCTTCCTTCGTTGGCGATAGGCGCACTCTCTGGCAGAGCTCTTGGCATTGCATTTGAAATGTGGCAGAAAGCCCGGCCAGGCTTGTTTCTCTTCCGTAATTGCGAACCCGACATTCCATGCATTACACCTGGTACATATGCTATAGTTGGGGCAGCATCTGCCCTCGGAGGGGCAACTAGAATGACGGTGTCGATAGTGGTCATCATGTTTGAGCTTACCGGTGCTCTTACCTACGTCATACCAATTATGATTGCTGTGATGCTCTCCAAATGGTGTGGAGATACGTTTGGAAAACGGGGAATTTACGAGTCATGGATTCATTTAAATGACTATCCATTCATCGAACAAAAGGACGATGTTGTCCTTCCTGACGTTCCAGTGAGCCAGGTCATGACTAGTATCCATGACCTTTCGGTCATCACTGCTGTTGGCCACACAATCGACTCCCTCTTACATCTTCTCGAGACAACAAGCTACCGAGGCTTCCCTGTCGTCTCTGACACATCCAATCCTATCCTACTAGGCTATATATCCCGTAACGAACTTAGCTTCGCTCTTAAATCCGCCACTTCTCGAAGTTCCCGAAACCTATCTCCAGAAACCCCAGCCTTTTTCGCTCATCAACCCTTCGCCGATCCACTTGAAACCCTCGACCTTCGACCTTGGATGGATCAAACACCCATCACACTAAACAGCCGAGCCAGCTTCCTAATCGTCCTGAATATGTTCCAAAGATTAGGCCTTCGATATGTACTCTTTGTAAACAAAGGTGCTCTACAAGGGTTCCTGACGAAGAAGGACGTGTGGTATATTATCGAAGATGCGCAGAAGCGGAGGGCGCAAGGGCTTAGAGATAGTGAGATTGGAGAAGGGAATACGGAGGAGGAAAGAGGATTGCTAGGTAATGATGATGGCTATGATGACCACCATCATATAAGGACGTTTAGTCCAATTGAGACAAGACCCTCCCTATAGTGGTTTGTTTTGATGCGGAGTTTTGGGATTTTCAAGGTATCTGGGAATTTCTTTCTTTCTTTTTCTTTTATCGCATAGTACCATATACATCTGGTATTGGGTAAGGAGTAATCGTGGTTATTATGTATGAAGATAGGCAGCGATTTAGACCGTGCCCCATAGATACTTGAAACAGGAATGTCATCTGTTCAATCAACCTTTCTTACCACTTAGATGAGAAAAGGCCTATCCTTTTCTAAATATATTTACGCGAAAAAACCGTCGAACGACATACACATATGAATTTCATCTAATCATTAAGCAAAAACTTTTAAATCATGCACACGAGACTTTTTTTTTTTTTTTTTTTACCTTGCCTTACCTTCTATTACAATAAGAAAAGAGAAAAGCCCGAAAATAGGCGAGCCAGCCATCGCTCACCACAAACGACCAAAGCAAGAGGATTCACCGCAGTAAATCCCGTCCTTTAAAAGCGAGTCCCATTAACGCCCTGGATACCCTGTCCCAACTGACTTGCGACAACCGTCGCTTCTCTAACCGACCGCGCGAGCGTCCCCCTAACTCGTCCCTCTTCAAGAACCAACAAACCACCAATCGTGCATCCACCCGGGGTGCTAACCTTCTCTCTAATCAACGCCGGATGCTCACCATTCTGGACCATACCAGCGGTCCCACGCATGACCTGGGCAGCCATCATCTGCGCCTCTGCCCTCGGCAGTCCCATCGCAACAGCTCCGTCAGCCATCGCTTCCATAACCAAGGCTACAAATGCAGGGCCCGAGCCAGCGAGCGACGTGCACACATCCATCATTGATGGAGGAAGGGTGACCACCCTCCCGACGCGGGAGAATATCCAGGATATCAACACATTCCACTCCTCGGGGAGGGGTGGGGTGGAGGTGCCGATGACGGTCATAGATTCACGGACGATCGCGGCGGTATTGGGCATGGCACGAACGACACGGCACCGTTTTGATTCTGGAACCGTCGAGGTGGATGGGTATAATGTGTTCTCGATCTGGTCAACGGTTACGCCAGCAAGGATGCTGATTAGGAGTTTTCCCTCAAGCGCCTCAGTCATGCCAGGCACGCCGAGCACGTCCTGAAGCATGTATGGTTTGCAGCCGAGGATGACGACCTCAGCGTCATTGACGGCCTTGATGTTCTCGTTTTGCAGCACGGTCAATGGCATTGAGTAGCTTTCGAGGGCTTTGCGAACGCGTTTTGCGGATTCCGGCCGACGCACGCAGGCGATGAAGTTATTTGGGATCTTCTGCTCCGGGACCAGTTCTGATGGTGTGGTGGTTCCGGACTCTGAGGGGTATGCGGAGTGGCTCCTTGCCTCAGAGAGGGAGGCAAGTATGCCCGATAAGATGGCTATTCCCATAGTCCCTGGAGGAATTGATAGATCTTTGTTAGTGATGTATGCTTCTCCAGCAAATTGTGCGGGGCTCCCTCGTACCGCAGCCGAGGACTGTTAGAGTCACGTCGGACTTCTTCTGGGTCATGTTGACGGCATCGATATTCCTCTGAGCAACAGCCATGGTGGGCAGTATGCAACGGTTAGTTACGATTGAATTGGAAAGGATATTTCACAACGAAGAAATAAATAAACCTTATAGAGGTTGTATGTCGCAATAGTGGGGGATGGAGGAGGTCGGGCTAAGTCGTAAATACAGCGGATCCTCCTCCTCCTTAGGGCCATAGCCGAGTTCGGAAAGTTTTGGTGGAGCTGGAGCTTTTTTTTTTCTGCCGCTTCAAGGAGCAAAAATATTATATTTATTAAATCAATACGGAAGTTTACACCGCCTTAGAGCTACATACTGCATAGAATAGATCAATCTTCCATGAACCACGTCTAATAGACCAGACCATGGCCGTTTAATTTTTTATTGCATTATGAGACTCTTATTACTACTCTATAATTCCTATCATCGCCCGCATCCAATATGGCTGACCCCTTCGAGGTGCGCATGCGCTTCACGACACAGCTCCAGCATCTAAGCGCCTCCGTCACATCCTCACAGAAAGCGGCTCACTATGCTCTCAAATACCGGGATATGGATGAGGACCTCCACTCCTGCATCCTAGAACAGCTAGAAATGGTAGCTATGCATACTGCCCGCTGCAGCATAAATTGAAAATTGAATTATGGACAAATTTCCTGATATCAACCGCTTTTTTTGGCTTTTTCTAGAATAGTATGAACAATCGCGCCAACATCATGTACTTCATCGAACACCTCTGCGACATGGCCACGAAGGAAAACCATCTTGAATTCGTCCACATGATGCAGCGAGATATCCTCCGAGTTGTTGACGCCGTCGCGCCTCCCGACGGCTCCGGCGCGGCAAACGTCAAACATGTTCGCCGCGTGCTCAACGGATTGCAGGCAAAATCATTCCTCTCCGCAGACACTGTCCGTGAAATCGATGCATTTCTAAAAGAAAGAGAAACTCACCCGGCACATCTTCTTGATCTTGAGCTTATAGAGCCCGGCCAGACGGCATCTGAAGGGGCTGATTCAGGAAAGGGCCCAGGCTCTGCGATGAGGCCGAGCGGCATGAAGGTGGACAAGCGACAGATCGAGCAGCGCATTGAGGAGGATAGAGAGCGGAACAAAAGGCTACGCGAGTCCATGTGGGCTGTTCCGGGGAACGATGCAGACGAGCTTGACAAAATGTGGGATGAAGTTAGTGATCTTGGGGAAGACGATTACTTGGCAGCTGAGGAGGAGGCGATGGAGAGGAAACGGATTGCAGAGGAGTATTACGATGCTTGATTCTATATTCTTTTTGATGGGTTGAGTTATTGGGATTTAATTACGGCATGGCGTTCTGGTTAGGGCTCTGGGCGTTGCTTTTTTATGCTTGATTGTCATTATCAAACGACACATGCAGGGTATTTATTTGGAGGGGCACATACAGAATAGAGCTCGCTCCGGTTGACACTACGATCACTATTTATTACCCGTATGTCACATCAAAGCTTGCTTAGCTATGAACCTAGTGTCTTCTCGCTATTATCCATAGGAGATTTACTTCGATAAATACCAAATTTACTACTATGATTACTCGATGTCCACGGCCACCGCAATACGCAGTAAATAGACCTGAGAAGAGATTAGGGCTAAACGCCCGGAGCAACATAATTCCGGCATACAGATTTCTGTCTAGGAAAGGAAAGGTCTGACCCATCCCACGAAGCTTGTGCCAGAACCAACCATTGATACAATTATTTGGACGGGGATTTTTCTTCTTCCCTTTTTCCTTATGTTGTCTCATATCGTCACAGCTGCCCGAGGCTTATTCGCGAGACCGGACCCTGGGGTCGAACAAGACACTCCACCCACCGTAGACCACACATCCGATCCAATTCCTGCGCATTCTTCACCCCAGATGGTGTCAGCTACTCGACGGGGTGTATTCCCTACTCCTGCTGCGGAGGAGTCGGCGGCAGCAGTGGCGGACTCATCACCAGCTACGAGGGGGAAGCGAAAGATTGCTACTTCGAATCATGGGGCGGAAAGCCAAGCACCTAAACGCAGGAAGCAGAGAGGTCCTAGCAACATGGGCTCACACGCTACAAAACCCGCCGAGACAGAAAAGGGCGTTTTAAAAAAGTTGCCCTTCCGCACTACCGGTTCAAGCGACATTGTCGGGTCCGATATACAACCTGAAGAGGACACATTAAATGTTTCAATTAGTGCGCCTAATGTGGCTGACGAAGCAGCACCCAATTCCACTGCCAAGGCCACACATGTTCGCTTTGGGAGCGAGGAGCCCGCGCCGGTGCTCAATGGAGAGAATGAGCAATCTACGGAGGGAAAGAAGCCCAAGGAGTCTCACGATATGGAGGAGGACAGTGATGATGATGACGAAGCTCCTGAAACAATAGACAACGCTGCCCAGCTACGGAAGCTAAAAGAGAATGCCCGAAAAGAAGCGAAGACTAAGCAGAGGTTCGAATTGAAGATTCCGGTCTTGTTTCTAAAGGATGTAAGAGCCCTCCGCTAACAATAACCTACCAGGACCGATGCACTAAATAAAGAAAAACGAAGAGAGCGGGATCAACGCCTAAAAGCCCAAGCAGTCTCAAAACCCGCTCCTTCGAGTAAAGAACATACCCCGTCCATTCCACAAGATCTCCGCGCAAGCAAAGATGAAATTCTCTCCGAGAGCTCCGTGACGATACAAGGATCTATATCAAAACCCATCCGATCACTTCCCATGCTACTCCCAGATGAGATCTTGAACGCGGAACCTACATCAAACCATAGTAGAATCCCCACCCCACCATATGAGATGGATTCATCGTCCCTAGCCGACAAGATGTCGATATCGAAGTCGAAGAAACTTAAGTTTCTGGATAAGCTTGAGAAGCGGCCGAAGGACGTTAGGATTGGGGGAACGTCGATTCGTGTTCTGGAAAACTCGGGTAGTGGTGGTTTGCGTGGGGTCAGTTTACCGCCCAAGTCATCCAAGAGGAGCCGCCGGGCGCGTGAAAATCTGTTGACTGGAAGCCGCAGGTTGCCTGGCGGTGGTAGTTTAAGGAGGACGACGGGCGGAGCTTCGGGGTTTGTTCGAAAGTGATACTCCTATATTTTATGAGGTAGAGTGTTATCATAGAGCGTAAAGAGAACAGCAGCGTTTGTATTATGGATTTGTTTCTGGCGTGATGGTTCCATCGAGCGGAGATATTTTGATACCCATATGGGTTATTTTTGTTTGGCTAAGCTTATTGAAGAGCGATTGTATTAATCTATTTACATACGCGCCTCCACATCCACGGATCCAATCATTCCCATCCTCGTTATTGTTGTGCTTGATGTCCACTGGATTTACAAGCCGCGGCCACAGTCGCATCTTCAGAGAACTGATATATGTATCATCTCCCGGACCTGTACGGAGGGCACCTTATTGCGAGGTCAAATTAAGGTTTGTTTCACGTGTCAAGCCAAGCTTGAAAGCTTGGCTTTTGGGTGCTTATTAAGGAATTTCACCAGAGCAGAGGCTGCAGAACAGAGCAGAGCTGCTACCACTTTGATAGACCTTCAATTCTCTCCTCTCTCGGGCCATGTCTGAGCTATTGTGTGATTACAATTGGGACTAGAATCCATCTCTCTATCAGTCATGGGGTCGATAAGCAGAGAAACCTCTTTCCTGCTTGAGCGCCAGGGTTCAAGCTATCCATCTACGTCACAGGATGAGCCGCGCCCTCGTCGGATGGTTACCTTCGATCCCATCGCTCAAAGCAGGAGCAGTACATCAAATGATACAGCCACCTCAAGGGACTTCTTGAAGCCTCCCCATACACGCAACTCCCCAATGCAGAATAGCTCTGGCGGCAGTGGCGCTCCTGTCCTAGCTGCGCCCAACAGCAAGGTCCGTCGTCGGCACAGCCAGGGAGCTATCTACAACCCGGTAGCCACGGCTCCCCCTCCAGGCCATCCTAAAATTGGCCCTCAACGAACAACTAAAAATACTCAGAAGCTTAAATTGCTTCCCAATCCCGTTACCGGTGGAGAAGACCAATTCTCAGAAGAAGAGATCCCGAGAGAAGTGTATTCGCAGATCACCCGGATTAAAGAGCCAACTGCCAGAAAACATGCAGCAAGGCTAGGTAAAGCGGATCGGGACCGCGTCCCGCGCGTGACGGCATATTGCACTGCGAGTTCGTATACAATCGACGGCGTCGTACGGTTTCTTAAATCCCGTGCTGAAACGAGAGGCACTAATCCAAAGCTTTTCGATGAATGTGTTTATTCGCCGTATAACTATGACTATGAGCAGAAGAAAAAACGCTCCACTTTGCTTAAGGAAGATGAACAGGAAATACCAGCAGTCTCAGAAATTCCCAGTCAGGGACATGAGCCGCGGCGGTTTTCTGATAGTGAAATCGAGGTCGAAAGCCAGAGGATTCAGCAGCAAGAGGGGCTTATCGACTTACACGAAAACCACCACGGGCCACCAACAGACTCTTCTACCGATATATCTACCTCCCACGCTCTAGGACCTATATCCTCCGCTGACGACGCGAACGGGTCCGATTTCGATACATCAATCCATACTCCAGAAGTATTTCTTTTCGACTACGGCACTATAGTAATATGGGGCATGACACCTGCCCAAGAAACCCGCTTCCTCCGCGAGGTATCCAGATTTGCGACTGCAGTCCTCAGTAGCGAAGACACGCAGATCGAAAACTTCAATTTCTACTACACTCGCGACTACCAAGCTCGCATCTACAACGACTTCATCTCCCTACAAGATCCGCACAATTATATGACTAAGCTCGCCATCTCCCACGCCCTCTCCCAGTCCGTCAAGACGTCGCTCTTCGAGGACCTGGTTTCGGAAACCATCGCGAAGACCTCACCGCTGCCCGCACAGATTGCAGAGACGGGTAGCGTGAACCTCACGCGTAGACAGATTAATATGCAAATTGGCGAATTGTTTATTCTACGGATTAATATACATCTGCAAGGGTCTGTTTTGGACAGCCCTGAACTTATGTGGGCGGAGCCACAGTTAGAACCCGTCTATCAGGCCGTACGTAGCTATCTGGAGATGGACCAGCGGGTGGGATTGCTAACAGAGAGGCTGGATGTGATTGCGGATCTGCTTGCGATTTTGAAGGATCAGTTGAGTCATCGGCATGGGGAGTATCTGGAGTGGATTGGTAAGTGCAAAATCATCCCCATCCATGTTGGTTTTACCTGATGAATACATTTCACCCGTCATGTTCTTTATTTTATTTTATTTTTTGATACTCAAGACTCGAAACCAACTGACATTTGTACAAAATTTAGTAATCATCCTCATCGCCGCTGAAATTGTCGTTGCGGGCATAAACATCGTAGTTGACCTGTATGCAGGAGTCGATTAGAACAACCACACACCATGGAGAGCGAGCGGTAAATAAACCATCCCATCCCACGACGCCTCTTAAACATCAACAATCATGATATACTTCGGCTACCCTAACCTTCCGCCCTCAAAGCCTTGTATATTTACGTGTGTCTACATTTCAAGATCCTATTTCATACGACCGTCTGTCCACGCTGTATATCTGTATTATGTATACTGTACATATCTTCACATTATTCCTAGATATCCATATCTCTCCGGTACAACGAGTTACGCAGCCTTATCTTCATTTCAATTCCAAGTTCGAATTTCCTTCTCTATTTTACTCCCTCTCACATGCACGCTACTTAGTTCTCTCACCCAGCCTCATCAAGATCATTATGGTTGTATTTTACCGCTCTATAGGGAATGTATTATTATCTTGCCCTTCTTTTCTATTGACTTGTCCATTTGAGGTAGTATGAACACTCGTAGTTCATTTGATTAGATACGCAACTAAATAATAGAGAATAAACGATCAGATGGACACCAGACGGGGCTACGTACGTAAAACCGATTCATGAGTAAGGATTATCGTTGGCTTCTTTTCTCTCTTTGGCCCCCCATCCCTCCACCTCTCCCAAGCTTTCATCCAGGAATGATACGGATGGGCAAAAGAAGAAGTTTGAATATACGAACCCAACCCATTCCAGGTGCGGAAAAGCGAAGGTCTCTATGGAACGAAATACCAACAAGACAACAAACGAGCTTTATATATATATATTTCATGTTTCATTTCAGTTTTTCATTTCATCCCATCCCATTCTCATTCCATATCCCCGTTCTAAAATTTAGGGGTTTCAAGATATGACAAGCGCAGCAAGCATTCGCAAAAGGCGAGAAGAAAGAGAGAAAATACAAGGAACTACGACAGCGAACACTCAGCGCTGAAGCAAAATTTCCACGCTCATACCATGTGGGATACGCATATTCTAACCGGACAGGGCAGAAATGAGCTATCACACATCGAGGAATCTCGCGGATGGCTGAGAGAGATAGTAACAATGCGGGTGGTATGCCACAAGTGCATGCGGCTAGTTTGCGAGGAACAAAAATAGGATGACGGCAAAACAAAGGGGGGAAAGATTAAGCACCGAACCGCCTGCATAGGAGGGTTGAGAAGAAGGGGAAATTACAAAAAGTATTTGACAGTAGATTTGAACAGAAATGAAGGAGAAAATACCGACCCAGTGTGCGCCTAGGAGAGAAGGAAAAAATGAAAGAGTGAGAGCCAAGAGAAAGGGAATGAGGGCAGAAGAGCCAATCCTAAAGTGTGGAGGGAAAGAAACCTCACACAAAGGTTGCTTCCTGGTGAAAGAACAGCAATTTCGGATTTTTTAAAGGAAAAGGCTAGGCAGGGAGGGAATTAGATGGCTAAACAAATACGGGAGGCAAAATGGAGGGAATAAGGAATATATTTGGGGGATTAAACTGGAAACATAGCATATTACCGGTGACGAATGTGCCGTGTGGGAATAATACATGGCCCCGTCTAAAGGACGAAAAGTGCTGGAAGATAAACGACGAGACGGACAGGGGGGATGCGAGGCCGGGGAGACGGTTGAATGACAGGTTGTATATCATAGACCCCTTTGGAGGCCAGGAATCAACGCCCATCAAAATAAAAGAAAGCGGACAAAGTAAATGGTGGCTTCGTTCCTCCCTCTGTTTTCATCCCCTTCTTTAGTTACGTATTATATTATTGCAAGCCATCCCTACTCTCGCGCCGGTCTCCGTACTGCCTTTTCGTCGCTGGGTCTAACGATTCCCAATGCTCCGCAAGTGCACGATCGACATCAGCAGGCGTAATATTCGTCTCGGGACCGTACGCGTCAACCAGGTCATGGATGACCTTGTCCCGTGTACGGTTGGTGAAGTCCTCAAAGGCAGATATATATCGCTGATTGGCGTGTTGAGGCTCCTGGATTACGGCTGCCGTAGGGCCTTGGGCTTGGACAAAATTGTTGCCGCTGCCGCAATGGTGTCGGTGGTGGTGGCTATTGTTGTGATTGGTGGGAGATTGGGCGAGAGGGGGCTGGCGGTTATAATGATGGTCTATTGCTGAAGAGGAAGATATGGGAACGGGTGGTGGGTTATAGTGTTTTATACGGCTGTCGAGGTCGTGGGTGGTAGGTGGGGAACGGCGTCTAGTAGCTGGCAGGAGAGGTGGGAGTGTGGTGGAGGTGTTCATGTTCAGGTTCATGAGGTCGATGTCTTTGTCTGGCGTGTCGAGGTTGGCAGTGAAGTCGTCGGCGCGGCGGCTACGTTTCACTCGAAGAGGGCGTTCCTGGGGCTATATATAGGAAGAAGGATAATAGAGAGATAATGTTAGCAAAAAAGGTCCCAGCAGAACAAAGCGCAATGCAACGAACGAGCCAGAGCGGGGAGCTTCGGAGGCAGCGTACAGTTGGCGGATGCCCCTCGGAGCTCCCTTCAGTGCCATCATCCATGTAATCAATTCCGTAAGACGCACGCTTGACACCCACGGAAGAAGAGCCTTCCCCCGCTCCTCCCGCTCCTCGTCCGCGATTCGCATGCGCCGCGGGCGTGTAATGAGGATCCATCTCCTTCAACAACGCCACAGTACGCGCGCGCAACTCCGTACTAATCCCCTGTTCCTCAGCCATGCCCGTCAACACCGCCAGGCGCTCGAGAAGCATACAGGACTCTAGTCGCATTTTCTGTATGTAGCGGTGACCCTGAGCGTTGCGGATTCGCATTGCGTCGTTGGCGGCTTCGACTTCGTTCAGGCGTTTTTTCAGCTCGATACATTTGCGTTTGTAGGCCGCTTCTATGCTAGGTGGATTTGGCGGGGCGGGGGCATTATTATGGGTGTGGTTGTTGTGGTGGGTAGAGCCCTTTGGAGGGCCCTCGTGGCTATCCATGGCAGGTGTCGTTCGTCTCTTGCACTTTGCAGAGAGATAGACAAGATTTTAGTTAGATAATGCCTCATGCAGTCAAATAATCGAAACTTTAGATTTACCTGGGCTCCTCAGCGTGCCTCTCACCCGCCTTGGCTGCTCGTGGAATTCTGTTTTCGTGCCCGTGCCAGAGTGCAAGGAACAGGGCGCCAGTTGCCGTAAGACGGGTGTAGATTTGTGGCAGGTCAACGTTCCGGATGGATGTCCACGGGAATTGAAGGGGCATACACAAGCACGAGTTGGCAAAATAACGCAAACTGGATGCCGATAAAGGGTGTGGAAACGGGTTTGAATTGAAGTCTGGCTTTGAGAGTCGTTACTCAGGCGCCGCTTGGTTCGCTTATGGCGTGTTCTCGAGATTCTAAGCGTTCTGCCGCGAGGATTGCACTACCAAGCTAGTTAGCGTATCGGCTGTATTAATATTACTCCGAAGGCGGTGATAGACGTGGCTGGCAGATACGAAACAAGAAAAGATGCTACCTATATATATATATAATCCCTCTCAACCAAGAGAGAGCATTACAATATCGGGGGGTTTTTCTTATTTAGTTTCATACGCAAAAACCCAATATATACTTCTCCAAGTAGAAACAACAAGTGTCAAGACGTAATCACCGCTTAGGAAACCACACCAACCCAATCATCAGTAAATATGAGAAACAGAAAAAAAAAAGGAAATCAACATATGCAAATCGTTAAGACTCAGCATAACCATACATGAACCGTGACGGGAACAAAAGAAACAAGACCAGAAATAAGATACTGTTTACAAACGCGGCTCACTGATGCAAGATGACAAGATAAAGAGTGCATCAGAAAGCCAAAAATTAGACGCCAAGAAGTATAGAAATACGACGAAAAACCCGACTAGCTCGCTGCTCAAGCGATTTGTGCTAAATAGGATATCTTGATCGCACGCTTCCAGGTATATAGATATGACTTAAGCAAAATGGAAAGGGAAAGGAAAAGAAGGAAAAAGGGCAATGACAAGGCCTTGATGATAGGCAGAGATAATGAAAACGAGAGAAAAAATGGTAGAATGTCGTCAATCATAACTAGTATGTAAATCGGTCCCAAAATGACCTTTCTCTATCTAGCGTCGTAAAAGATATGATCAAAGTTTGTCGGAAATCGTTCATTTTTCGTGTTTCAATGAAATTTCACGATTCAGGCTTCTTTTTTTCTCGGTGTTTTCGTCGTCTTGGTTGGTAATTTTATAGGACTCCGGGAATCCCGATAGCGTCGTTGGTTGGGATTTCTGATCTGAGGGTCACCACGACCGCGGGCGGGTGGGTTTAGGGGGGAAATATTCGTGTAGGAACCAAGGAAATGACATCACAGTCCACAGACACCCTTGGAAAATTTTAACCCGTGTTCGAGAGGTCGAGGGGGCTAAAGCGAAACACTGTCCCTTCATTTTTGTCATGTGCGGTTGCTTTCGTTTTACCTTGTTGAACTACAGCAACAATAATAATAATAATGGACATAGAAATTCTCTTCAAAACAACATCAAGAACGGAATTGCTGTTTCATTTCAGGACCAGTAACAAGTTCTTCACCAGGAGGTTCCTATTTACTGGTTTAGCGATGTATCCGTCCATCCCCTTTGACAAATATGATTCCGCATCACCCTTTAGGGCATTCGCTGTCATCGCGATGATAGGGACATCAAGTTTCAACGTGTTCCGTATCTCCATGGTGGTTTTCACGCCATCAAGGACGGGCATGTTGATATCCATCAAAACGGCGTGGTAGGAAAACGGTTTCGCCCGCAGCAGTTTTAACGCTTGGGCACCATCATAAGCAGCGTCGATTCTCTCAAAGCCCAAGTTGTTCAATAACTTCAGCATAACGGCTTGGCTTATCCTGTTGTCCTCGACCAACATAAGTTGCTTACCGGAAGCAATGGTTCTGAGCTCCTCAATCGGCTCCACCGTGGCCGGAGAGCATTCTTCCGAATCACTCGAACTGGACGCCATGCTCACTTTCCCTAATCGCACGTAAAACCAAAAGATGGAACCCCGTCCGCTTTTGTTGGGATGATATCCGATTGAGCCTCCCATAAGGTCAACTAGATTTCTGCAGATCGCTAGTCCGAGGCCGGTTCCTTGGTAATGCTCGCCGGTTTCGCTGAGAGACTGAGCAAAAGGGTCGAAAAGATGTTTCGCAGTGGCAGAAAGCACCCCAATTCCCGTATCGATAACTTCAGTATAAATATGGAGGGCTGATCCCTTGTCATCCTTTAGGACAGCCGTGACGTGGATCGACCCGGATTCGGTAAACTTGGCCGCGTTCACAAGTAAGTTCTGGAGTATCTGTTGATACCGCGTAGGGTCACCTTTGCAGAATTCTGGTATATCCTCGGCTATTTCGGACGTCAGCGTCACCCCAGGCTTTAACAAGTTCCTGCACTGTTGGAGCGAAACATTTTGGATTTCTCGTACGTTCAACAGGTCTGAATTGAGGGAGAATGTTCCAGAGGAGAGCTTGGAATAGTCAAGAACATCGTTGATGACACGCAGGAGGATGGATCCTGAACGCTCTACTATCTCAGCAAATTCGCATTGCTTAGTAGTCAACCCAGTGTCTTTAAGCAAGGTCAGGGCAGAGAGCATTCCGTGCATCGGGGTGCGGATTTCGTGGCTCATATGAGCCAAAAACTCGGACTTGAGCTTGGCGGATTCTTCGTAGGCGGCGATCAAGCGGTCCTCCGTTTCCTTCCTATCTGTTATATCGCGCGTGATTTTACTGAAGCCGATCAAGACGTTGAAGCGGTAGACGGGGCTGATGACAACGTTGGCAAAGAATTTGGAGCCGTCTTTGCGAACACGCCAACCCTCATCCTCTAGCTTGCCATCCAATATGCATTTGGCAAGCTCTTTGCGTGGCTTGTCTTTCATACGGTCCTCCGCAGAGTAAAATACTGAAAAATGCTGCCCGATAATTTCCTCTGTAGTGTAACCCTTGAGGGCCGAAGCTCCTCCATTCCAGGTAGCCACAATCCCTTCAGGTGTCAACATGAAGATCGCAACATGCTTAACGCTGTCGATCAGCTGCTTGTAGACATCTGGCGAGTCGAGAGACGGGTTGACGCCATCGCCCGCGCTGTGTAGCTTTGTAATATCGCAGCTCTCCAGCGTAACATAGATGAGGGAGTCGTTTTCAAAGACAGGTGAGATTCGCAAATTGCAGTAGTAAGCGTGCGAGTCCACTTCAATGCTATCAATTTTGCAGGCGCTCTTGAGCAAGATCGCCTTGTCGATTCCTCTTCGAAGTTCATCGGTGCTGGTCACGGGGATTTTGGAGGGGTGGAGGTCATACACGCTGGCGCCGATGCACTCATCGCGGGGGAGCCCACAAAAGTCAAGTTGGCTGCGAGATATCTCGACGATATTGAAGGAAGGGTCCAAAACAATAGTCGGAACTGGCGATAAGGAGATAATTCTGTCCATTATACTTGGACAAGAGGGCGGGCACTGGGGAACGACATCGGATGATGCAACCGATACAACCTTTGAGCGGATTGCAAGGGCGGATTTGAGCTCAAGAGTAGGTGGGTTATCGGACTTCATGTCCAATTATAGCGGATACGTACTATTCATTCTTGGTCAAAGTGAGGCGCCAATGAAGGGAAAAATAAGGAAATCAATGGAAAGGGACAACAGCAGCAGGTAGCTAGAGATATAGAGTAAGTAAAGTGGCGACGATTAAGAAACAAATCCCACCCGCTCGCTCTCTCCGTATGAGCTTCGGGGCTTGTATTCCTTCGTCTTGGTGAAGAGTGAATCGACCCACGGCTTATTCATTCCTCAGTGCTCACTGCCTAACGTTCCAGACCAGGTGGATTTTCTTGGGCCAGTAGTACGTTACTGTGTCGCCCATCAGCCAGCCCAGGCTTGTTGTTCATTTAATTTCCCTGTAGCTTCAGAGCCCCTCGCCACCCACAGTGCCCATGGCCGAAGCGTTGGAATTGCTTGCGAGTCTCGGCTTCACTACTCGAGCAGGCCGGCAAATCCACGCCAACCTCGTGGATGGTCAAATGTTTGATATTATAGAGGGGTTGCTTGCTAGCAGCTTAACGTCAAACGTCGTTGGATGCAGGTTCTTAGTTAACTAGAGGTTTGATCTCGTCGTCTAGAAGCGGCTCGGGCCCGGCGGCTGCTTAGCTCAGCAGCTACACACCCCTTCTGCACTGACCATCTTTGACCTGTGTATATATAACTGCTTAACTTCTACTAGTTATGTTATCTTACGTAGCTGACAGCCCCCGAGGTATGTTCCATACCCCCAGAAGGACCTCGCTGCCCGTGCAGAATAGGTTATTATTACTACTGTCGCGATTTACCTTCAGTCGATGAGCCAAGATCCGGATGTCCAAAACGCTGGAGCGCAGATTCCCGGAGGACATACATTACTGTCCAGCTCATCCTCACGTCTCCACCCAGCTTCTCACATGGCATTCCCGACAAAAAAACGGGTAAAACAAATAAAAAAGAGTAGCTTAGGACAAGGAAATCTCGGTTCAAAAACGTCCCGAGCTCTTTTCGTGTACCAGGTGGGCGGCTCTACCAACGGGGGTTAAAAGCCTGACTCTCAGATTTTCTCCAGGCGGCGAAAATTCCGCCTCCCGCAGTCCCGGCCGCTCCAAGCCCCCCAAATCAAACTATTACTATTTCCCGACCTCGGTCCTTTTCGGGAGCTTTATTGTTGCCCGAAGCCAGCAACTCTTGTTACGGTGGGTCAGTCATGCGATTCCTTTTCAAATTCGCATTTCGATGTCCGATCCACGCCAAGAACCTGTCATTTTGCAGACGCAGCGTAACGATACCACGGATGCATCCATGCTGAAATACTTCGAAGGCGGTTCAAAACAAAGCCCGTGATAAAGGATTATCTTGGAAGTGCTAGTAATCTCTGGCACATTTTGTCCTTACCGCCTATCGAGCGGTTAGTGTCCAATATATTTGGCCCTTGTCGTGAAGAGAACCCACCCTCCCCGAGCTTCATATATGGATCAGGCAGCTAGATAGGATCAAAACAAGCTTGGGATAAGCCAGTATAAGCATCAACAAGAAACGGCAAAACTAGGGAAGACACGAAGGAGGAAGGCGAAATTACGGGGAGATAAAAAGAGGAGGAACTGGCCCAGCAACATGACTAGTACCACTCTTCTTTCCGCAATCCGTCCTATTCAGGCTCCTCTTAAGTTTTTTTTTAAAAAAAAGGTTTTCCTGACCACCTAATTCTAACCTACTTAAGTTCCCTCCCCATTGCAGCCAAAAATTTCTGCAATCGATGAATGGTTTTCCACCCCACTCCTTTAGCCACGAGAGTCTCGCTACTTGGATTACCCGAGCTCGTGGCCTTGTACTACAAATATGTAGTAATAACGGCTTAGATAGTGGCTTATCTCCCAAGACCCGATTCTCGTCTCTAATTGGGGTGCACGCACCTACTGCAAATTATGGCTATCCCTAATCAGTATAGCATTCGCAGGGTTTTCTTACCTGCAATCTCTACCTGGGCGAATAGGAGCGCACGGCAATGAATCACAGTAAAATTTTAACGAGCTCGTCGCGCTCTTGTCCAGGGAAGGAATGGGGTCTCTCCTGTCCTTACTGACGGTGTTGACTCTGCTCGAAATCATCTTGTCAAGACGGTCAACTCAACCACCCCCACGGCTCCAAAATATCATCTCCCAAAACCATTATCTGCGCTAGAAGCTGGTGAGGATCATGCGTAATTTAATGGCGATGACCTGGCCACTTAGCATCTTTAAAGTTCCCAGCGCGTTGTTCCCTCATGGTTTTAAGGGGTTTTTTATGAGAACCGATGACATATCCGACACAATCGTCGTGCCTTATCAAGGCAATAGGAAAGCTGAATTAGAGGCTTCCAGCCAATGAGCAGTCATAAATTGGGATGGCAGAAAATTACACTCATTGTGTCGTCGCCTCCAGACGAGGAGATAATAAGAGCCTGTGGAAATGAAGACCGTGTCTCCAGCTATTTATTCAACTCCATTCCCAACATGTTCTGCCCGACATCTCGAGTCAGACAATACGACCCACCAATCATTTAGCCTCCCTCACTTCTTTAGCAAACTCTACCGTTGTTCGCAACCATGACATCATAAACCAACAGACGCTAGAAAGCTTGGCCAATGTGGAGATCATTCTTGGCAATGCTCTGTACTGTACTTCACAGAGACCGCATGCCTCGCTCTGTGCGAGTCAGTTAACGTATTTCACCCCTTTTTGAGACACACGACATGTTGAGACGCTTTGTACCATCATCCTAAATCTTTGAATCAAAATGTACTCTCTCATACTAAATTAGTGTGATGGTACAAAGCGTCTCATAATGTGGTGCGGCTCAAAAAATGGAGAAAGTCGCTACACCTAACTACGGGGAACCCTGCAAAGTGGTAGTTACCTGAGTCTCTTCCAATGTGTCTCCCCATCGGGCAGCATTCTGCAAAATCCTCGCCTGAGGGGCTATTGCTGGTTGGTGGGAACTGCTTGAAAGTGGTGGTGGGCAAGCATATATTAATTTTGATACTACTACTCCAGCTATCATTGGATTTTGCTTTAACTCAAATCATAATTTTTATATTTGTCTTCTTTTTTCATTGAACAACTTAAACTAACCCTACGCTAGGCCTTGGGAAGTATATGCGTTTTTTGCGTTCATCAAATCCAGACTAACCCACGCCTTTCCAACGTCTTATTTTCCCTTCACCCCTTTCGCTCTCATTATATTATACTCCTGCTTTCACCAACCCCCTCCCTCGCCCGGGGGCACCCCCGCGAACCTCTTCTATTCTTTACCTGAGAACAGAAAAATCATTGAAATTCCTGTGCATATATCTATATCTATCTCTATATAGAAAAAGAAACACAATAGCCATCACCACTAAACTACTAATCCTCTGTTCGCCTGTCAATGTGCCCCCCTTGTATTTCCATTTACTCCTCCGAGAAATAACAAAAACAAATATACATATGCATATATGAATATATGAAGCTTCGCCATGCTGCACGCGATTTCCGACCAACCCAATGCCAATGCCATCGCCATTATATGTGATATCAATATTTATTAGGTCCCAAGAGTCACCAAATCAACAATCACCGACCATTCGCATCAGCACTACTGCTGACATCGGTGAAGGCATCCTGCATTTCCAAGTCCTGGATAGAGTTGTGTGACGCGGTAGGTACGGGCTCAGTGGCTTCGGCTGGAGGCGGGGAAATGACTGCTACTGACGAGGACGGGGACGACGACGAGGACAACGACGAAGATGATTCCGCTTCAGCGACGGAGGAAGATGAGGCGTGGTTATGAGTATTATCATTGCGGTGATGGTGGCAATGGTGGGGGTCGTTGAACTGGTGATGCGTATTGCTACTGATATTGCTGAAGCCTAGTTCTGCGGTGCTGGACTGGCTATCGGAGTCTGAACCCGGGTCGTCGAAGGCATCATCGGGCGGCGCAAAGGACCAGACCTAAAGCTTTGGTTAGTGTTCTGGAAAACCTTACAATAAATGAATAAAGAGCAAAACGGGGCGTGCATCTGGAAATATTACACTCACCTCCATAATAGTCCTACCCGCCCTCGTCGCCATAACCACCGCCTTTTCGTCCTCAAACGCAACCCTCCACACCGCCTCCGCCGGCTGACTCAACTCTCTCACCAGCTGTCCCGTTCTCAAATTCCAAATCTTAACCCGCCCATCACTCCCACCGCTCACAATGCGATTATCATCGAATTGTAAACTCGTGATGCTATTATCGTGGGCTGCCAGTCGGTGGATGGCCGCCATGCGTAGCAGGGACCAGACACGGACAGACCCGTCCGAACCACCAGTGACAAGCGTATCGCCACGCATCTGCAGCTGGCCAACAAGAGACGTGTGCCCCTGTAATATGGCATGGCACTGGCCTGTTTGCGGGTCCCAGATGCGTACGCTCGTGTCCAAGCTACCAGTCGCGATCCGCTTGCCGTCGAATGCGATGGCGTAGATTTGGCTGAAGTGGCCGGCTAACGTCCTCAGACAGCGCCCTTCGGATATGTTCCAGATCTTCGCGGTTGTGTCGTAGCTACCCGAGACGACAAGATCACCATGGATGCCCAAGCAGCGGACGCTGGCTTGGTGGCCGACAAGGACGTTTTTGCATACGCCCTTGGCGAGGTCCCATATTCGTAAGGTCGTATCGCGGGATCCTGAAATGGCTGTGGTTGCATTTGACATTTTTAAACAGCGCACGGTGGAGGTATGTCCTCGCAGCTTGTGGATGCTCTCACTATACCCGGGTGTTAACTAGATCGTCATACTTGTGTTTGATGATAAGGTGGACAAAAAACATACCCAGTAGCCATGTTCCAAACACGTACGTCGCGGTCACATCCACCACTGACAAGAATATCATCCCACGGTACCATAGCCCAAACGCCCATGACATGCCCTTGTAACGTCCGCTGATGCTCACCTGTTGTATTAAATATGTGAATCTTGGCATTATCCAGCGCGACGGCGATATACTTGGAGGTCAAATGCAGGCTTGTAACAACGCCATGATCAGGCGTGATGTGTTTGGTGAAGACATGTCCACCCTTTCTCCAGGCCGCTTCGACCATGTATCTCTGTTTAAAATGAGATCTGTAGCTTTTGGTCTTCGCCCTGCGTTTTCGGGAATGGTTTCCTAACGACGAGGGTGCTCTGGATGTCGTAGGCGTCGTAGCTCTGCTATTATTCCTTGCGGAAGGGCCGTCGCTGCTCTGCCAAGGTCGTTGCGCGAACCGGGGATCGTACGGGTTTGGAGGAAGGGTGAATGAGAATGGTTCAGAATCCTCCTGGGTGTCTTCGGACATGGTTCTGTAAGCGTGATTATCACAAAGGAGCTTCCAGGTCATATCATCATTCAAAAGCTCATGCCATCGTATTGATACTTGTGATGCTCGAGCAAGAGTTTTGGGATCATCGATAAATGAAAGGATCTGTTGATTCTCATTAGCATAAAGGCTCCGCAGGGCGGCTAGAACATAGAAAAAATAAAGTAACGAGAATCAAAATATTTACCCTCAAACATAGCTCATTCGGAAGCACTTTAAATGGATCCTTCTTCAACCGCGGGCTGACGAAGTGATAGACAAAACTGAGTTGCTGATTATCACATAGATTCAGGATCTCCGCCAGAAACCTCTGGCCCTCCGCCCGCCCTAGCAAGCTGAAATGCTGTCTCGCATCCCGCAAAAATGTATCCTCGTCTTCGCCAGCGCTCTGCCAGCTAGGGGCTCGCTGGTGCGGTGCCGGGCTTGGGGCGGGAGTCGGAGGGGAAGCGGGAGCAGAAGGGTGGAGGTTGTGAAAGGGAGAGATGGCCTTGTTAGGGGTGTGCAACGGTTTAGGGCGCGAGTGTACGGAGGAGGACGAGCTGTTTGTCGACCTTCTGCGAGTGGTTATAGTCGGTAGGGCAGCAGAGGAGTTATCATCGCTCTCCTCATCCGGATCTATCATCGTGGCTCGCCGCGACGAGGAATAGCGAGGGAAATATCTCGGCTCCATGGGTGCCGGAGGAGAGGGTTTTTTGGGTGGAGAACAAGATGCAAGCTCTTAGGGGTGAGAGTGTATTTAAGAGAGGTATCGTCAACGAGGACGTAGACTCTCTGACTCCTTGAGTTGGGATTTCGAGATCCCTCATGTATCGACAGTGGCGGCGGGCTGCTGTTGGGGGCAGGCGAGAGGTTGCCTTGTCTCGTGCCAAACCAGGGCCAGGGGAGGACGAAACCCCGACAGCGCTTAGAACACGGCTAACCAGTCTGGCCGGACGAGAGACCGCTTTTTTGCCTTTGCCGGGTGGTTTCACACAAAGGACAGTTATAGTGGCGGAGGGAGAGTTCTTGATATGGAGGTGGTTGAGGTCGAAGAATAGAGCTGCAGTCGGAGTGGGAAAAAAAAATGAGGTGGTTGAGGTTATTTAAGGGAGGCTGGCCGCATACAGGCTGGCATGTCACCGGTACCTCGAGATGCAGCTTAACTAGGCGCAGAGTCAAGTACTAGTGACTTCTTGATCGAACAATTGCCGTTCGCGTGATTTTCTCGGCTATAGTCCAACAGATGAAAGAACTTCTATCTATTTTCTAAAAAGGCCTTTACATCCTTTCTATAGTGGGTTTGATCATGCAGCCGGCAGCTAAATCGCAGCCAAGGACCAAGGGGATGCTTAACTTACCGATTTTGAGTTCAGAGCGAGGAACTTCTTGAAAGCAGCGTTCGTATTTGGACGAAGCTATTTAATTAATTGAAGTATCTACAAGCATAAGAAGTAAACAAATAGAATAGAATAGAATAAAATTAAAATTAATAGCTTGATTCCTCAGCAAATGCATTACTAGGTGTTAAGAAGAGGAATCAACGGCTACTTCCTGTGCAGCCATCTGCGGGTTGTGTCGAGCACATACTACTCCAAATACATACATTCATTTATTTAGTGCATGGCATCTTCCGGCCCCAGCGCATAATCCAACTACTCAAGAGGCAATTAGATCATGAAAAGAAAACGAACTCCAAGAGGAAAATGCAAAAATTACTCCCGAGGCGTGATAGCATTATTAAAAAGACATTATGTATAAGAAAGAACAGACAAAGATGAAAATATACAAGTACGAAAACAAGGATAGAATAAATTAAATTAAAGAAGTAGAAAAAGCACACACGTCTATAACTGCCGCTGGACCTTAACGCTTTATTTAGCAAAAGAAGACAGGAAAAGGAAAAAATGATTGCAAAAGTTCATATGCAAGGGTAGATCTTTCTGAAAATAAACGCTCTCACTGAAGGGTATCTCCCCCTATCTATCTAAAGATAAATATTGGTCTTTTACTCTCTCTTATTTATGCTTGCAAAATACACAGTAGATCAAGAGTTATAATATCCCCTTAGATTCATCATGTTTGCTGAGGAGCTTAATAAAGTTCCTAAAGAAACAGGAAAAAAGGCATCCTTAAAACAAAGGAGGTCTGTTTAACTAGTGTGCCGCATAGGTCGGCCAGCAGCTATGTGTCGATGGCACAGCTGTGGCGGTTGGCGATAGTGACGCAACTTTCTAACAATGGCTCCGAGACGAAGGTCAATCTGCAGGGGAAGGAAGATGGGCCGATCCCTTCCCGTTTCCCATTTCCCATAAATGTTTGTATGGCTATTATAGGTTCTCCTACGCCCAGAGCCAGAAAGGAGGAGGAATGGGAGAAAAATCTTTACGTTCTTCTTTCCCCAAACTCAATGAGCATGTCCAATCTGTAGGAATACGGGCAGAATCATCCCCACAACAGTTGCGGTCAAGTCTCTCATGGACTTTTGCTGGGTTCTTTGTGAATTTTCCCGACCATCCACTACGTATCCGTTGGCATATGTTGAATCCCGTCTGGACATTTCAGTCGTCGCGCCCGTTTCATGCATCGTGTGCATAGCGACGTACCTATGTATGGCGAACTGATTAGAACTTGCTCCTTACGCCTTTAAAGCCCTCCATCTCATGAGAAATAATACAGTGAAAACGAAATAAAAATACTCACAAAAATGTCCCCGCCGAAAACAACAACAACACTCCCGTCCGCCACCGTGTCGCCAGCTCATCACCCGCTTGGCCAGCCATAACCGTATTAGCAACAATCCACGTAAGAAACGCACCCACTGGAGCCGCTAGGCTAAATATCAATAAATGTCCCCGTACCGCACGGGTCGATAGCCCTTGCTTTAACAATGCTGTAGTGAGGCCAAACGCGGCTGGCGCTTTATGTACCATGATGGCCAAGAAGATGATGAAGCTGAGGCTGGTGCTGGATATTGATGCGCCGAGAGCAACTCCGTCCGCCGCAGCGTGGATTGCTAGGCCAGTTGTGATTGCGAAGTCATGACGGGCTGCACTGCTGGCGGTAGCGGTTGACAGTAGACCGCCGCTGTTGCGTGAGGGGGAGGAAGCGAGGCCGAGGCCGAAGCCTAGGTTATCTAGTGATATGTGGTAGGGGCGTTGTTGATGTTTTGAGGATGCAGAGGCTACAGAAGGGAGCGTGTCGATCAGGTACATTAGTATGAAGCCGCTTATGAGGGCGATGCCGACCCAAGCGTGTGGTGAGGTTGGTTTGGGCTTCGCTCCGTCTTTTTCCTTGGCTTGCGTGTTGTCATTGTCGTGGTTCTTGTGGTCTCCTAGGATGCGCAGTCTTCCGCCTTCGCCTGATTCTCCGGGGTCTACTGCTTCTGGGGAATCTGCCATTGTTGTATATTCCGATTGGGATGTGTCTCTCCGGATAACAAGGGTGTTGATAGCTGGGTGCTGCCAGCGTGTATCAAGCGCATGGTTTTTTCCCCCATTGATAATGTTCACATCTCTCTTGTTGGGGTGTGTGTGCGATACTACGGCGGAGCTGTAGAGCGTCTCGACTCCTTCAGGGATAATAACGATCAGCGATGTGCCGACCAGGACGCCCATGCCCAGGGAGGAGATAAGGCGTAGCTGCGACGAGGAGAGCGAGAAGGAGAGCGGGAGTGAACCAATGACGAAGGAGCTGTAACCACGATATAGAAAAGAAATGAGATTTGTTGTTCGAGAAATAACACCAGCAGTAAAATATTTTTGGGGCCAGTGGTGCGGGTGGAGGTAGTCTTACACGATCGCCATTAGCAAGCTTAGGCTGAGCAAGGTGAAAAGCCCGTCCATTATGACCGGAGGGGATCTGGACTATTTCGACCAATTTCGGATATATAAACGGCTTTTATCTATCCATCGCGAAGAGCGCCCTTGAGTCGAGGACTGGATCGCAGCGAGGGATGACGGGCGGAGGGGGGAATGAGGAGGAAAAGGAGGAAAATGCCACAGCGAAATTGAGAGCCGAATTCTTCTCTCTTTTCTCCGCTATATATACTCAGTATTAATTTTATGGATTAGACAACATTGAGATCGGGCGGGCATAATTTGGCCTTTGGGGATGAAGACAGGTTTGGTTTATATTAGCGTTGCGAACTTGCGGCCAGCCAGTTGAGCCTATTTAAGGTGCGGGTCTGCGTTGGAGGCTAGGCGTCACAACGCGCCTACTACCAAGCCCGAAGCTATTATTATTAATATTGATTTGCGGTTCACAGTTTTTAAGGAAAGCTCTCGAACAGCGACCGGTCTCAGTGCGTCAGGGTCTAGAAGGGCCCTGGCCATATAAATTCATCCCACGCTTTTCTCGTCAAATTGCAAAGCTCCAACTCTTTTGCACCAGCCGTTCACAATTGCCTATTTAGGCATAGCAATCACATGACTTTGGATTACCTCATCCATCCTTTAACTAGTTAATTGCCGAACTAGCCCAAATAGGTAAGTTAATTCGGCACTTCAACCTCATAGCTCGACGCGACGGAAAGAACGCGATGTGCTCAAACAACTGAACTGTTGACTTGGGATAATTTGACAATTGATATTGACCCTTTGCTGTCAACACTCCCACCCTCCTATCGCAAAGCCTACACATTGCCAACCGGCTGTCAGTCCGCCAACTGAAGTATTGGCGAAATGGAGAACCAATCGTCTTGTAAGCAACCTACCCTGCCATTCCGACTACCGACTTGATAGTGGTAAAAATCTTCATCCTGGGGTTCCAAAGTGACGACCAGCTTACTAACCGGTTGCTGTGTTCTTTCGCGATATCTAGGGACTTGCGATGCCAACAATGCCATCCAGATCTCCATGATCCAACCAGCTGAAGGCAAACTTAATGCGCTCTCCACATTCCGGCCCGAGTTTACATACCCAATTTTTGGCGAGGAGGAAACAATATTTGGCTACAAGGGATTGAGCATTCGACTGCGCTATTCCGCGCATGATCTCCGGTCAAACATACATATTTCATACGATGAGAGATTCAAGACGGTTGCAGATGTAGCCCCGGTGGATTTATTGAAGACTTTTGGTCCCTGGCTGCCAAAATGTAAATCCACTCTTGCGATCGCAGGTTCAAGATAGTACGACTAATGTCTCCCACCCTTATAGCTTCATTCACATCTTTAGAGGAGTTTGAAAAATCACTTTTAAATGATGAATCTGCGAAGGACTTCAAGCCCCCAGGAAAGCTTGTTCACAGCTACACAAGCAAGCAGAGGTATTATGAAATCTGGGCTGGTTCCTTAATCGACCCGGAAATCCGGACAATACTCGATCGCATACAAATATTCGTCTCTTTCTTCGTTGAGGGAGGCACCCCCATTACAACGGATGATTTAGAATGGACTCTACAGAGATGGACGGTCTATTTTGTGTAAGCACCTTGATGTCCACGTAGACTATTCAATTGACTTCGTACTAACTTCTAATTTCTTTTCTGTAATAGCTACGAGAAGATAGATCCTCCTACCCCTAACGCGCCATCATACTCATTCGTAGGCTTCGCAACCACGTATCGATGGTACTTCTATCTCCCTGAACCCAGCAACACCAAAAGCCATAAAGTCATCGACATCCCCTTCCCTTACGCCGAAGAAATTTCCATCGCCCAACTACCTGCCCGCCTCCGCATCGCCCAATTTCTCATCTTGCACCCCCATCAGCAATCCGGACACGGCTCACAACTCTACCACACAATCCACTCCGCCTGCCTCGCCGATCCCACCTTACACGAACTCACCGTCGAAGACCCCAACGAAGCCTTCGACTATCTCCGCGACAGAAACGACTACAAAACCCTCGTCCCAGAATTCCTCAAACACAAAATAAGCATAAACGCCGACCCGTATCCGCCAGACAACGAAATTGGCAACAACAACAGTAAAGACACCGAGACGAAGAAAGCCCGCCGCGCACGCCGTCCCCGCTTTATGCCCACCTCCTCTCTCATCCCCACCTCCACCCTCCACGACCTTCGCATCCAATATAAACTGGCTCCCGTCCAATTTGCGCACATCGTCGAAATGTACCTCCTTAGTCAAATCCCCGCCTCCCACCGCGGTAGCGGCATGGGCATGGGCTTGGGTGCTGGCGGCACAGGGACAGGTAGCACACTCACGGCACGCCTGCTCGTGCAGAAATGGCGCGCGCCCAACGAGCATGATCGGCGGTATTACTGGTGGCGCATGCTTGTTAAGCAGCGGTTGTACAAGCGGCATCGGGATTTGTTGATTCAGTTGGACAGGGATGAGCGCTTGGGGAAGTTGGAGGAGACGGTGGGGAATGTGGAGGAGGGGTATGATGGGTTGCTTAAGGCTTTTGAGAAGCGGGTGGCGCGTGAGGGGGAGGGGGAAAATGGGTGCCTTGGAGGTGGAGAAGGTGGGCCGGTGAGGGAGAGGGGGAAGAGGAAGTTTATTGTGTTCGAGGATGAGGATGACGGGGACGGGGACGGGGATGGTGGTGGAGAAGCGGGAGCAGCAGAGGGGGGAGTAGAGAATGTGAGGGATGCGTCCTCGACGAAGAAATCGAAGATTTGAGGGGCTAGTCCTGTGTTACGTGCTCTATTTTTTTCTCTTCTTTTCTCGACTTTGTATTATTTTCTTTTCATGGGGTTTACCCTTTTTCCCATGCCTGTTTGTTTCTTTCATTTCGCTAATGTATTGATGAGTTATAGTTCGTGGAATGTTTGGAGGGTAGTCGGAGTTGTTCTTGCTTCTTCTTTTTCCTTTTTGTTTTATTTCATTTTTATCTGCATCCATCATACCGCGGGCGCATGTTATATTTGTACATGTAACTAGTTGTCTATCAACTGCAGAAATTGAGCTCAACGGCAGTTAAGTTCTAATAATAGGACGACTTTCTTGCTTTCTGTTAAAGCTACTGGGGAACAGCAATTGTTGGGGGAGGAGACAGTTATGCCAAGGAGTAGAGTGAAATGGTAGCGTTTGTGAAGGTGGAGTAGCCCGATACATACGCAATATACAGAATCAAATAGACAACGTGAGGTGCAGAAGATGCAACTAACGCATATCATTTGTCATCTACACCGTACTTGGAATATGTGATGGCATTTGCAGTGAGATACGGCGTCGGGCTTTTACTCCGTTTTGAGTTGCTGGAGGAGTTCGGCTAACGTACGGAGTATACGACTTTCTATTAAGTATGAACAAGTCAAACATTAAGATATATGGCATCCAGATCAGTGAGACGTATACAAGAGGGTGATCGCAAAAGGGAAGAGATAAAAAAAGTAGTTGGTTTAAAATAAGAGGGGAAACGGGGGAAAAATCAGAGGTAGGGGCTAGAAGAAAACATGAAATACAGCCGTAGGGAAAAGGACAACACCCCCCCTTATTACCAGGACAAACCTAGGAAGTGAATAGATACCTAGGTAGTCCCAACCAGAAACCAAACTAGGGCTAATGTTAGAACTCCATATTAGTAGGAAATGGGATATACCAAGAACGTAAAGGGGAAGTGAAGGGAAGCGAAGTAAAGGCAGAGTTGAACTTTGGCTCTCCATCCAGCCCTCTCTTTTCAATGGGGCGGAATAAAAGCTACGTCTGAAAGACCGGCAGCAAAGTAATACATCAATAAATAAAATGAAGTATATAAAAATCGTTATATCCAGGAAACCCCTTGCTTTCTCTTTCTTAAATCTGTACAGCTACCCACTGAACATCGTCGCCGTCTCGGGATCCAAACTATCCAATGTAAGTGAGGAATCCGTTTCGATGCTCAACACTGTGCTTGTCCGCGGCGAATAGATGGTGGTAGTCAACGGCGCAACCGACGATGGCGCTGGCGTCGACGAGCGACCAACACCAACACCGGGAGCTGTGGCGGGGTAGGGTAATTGGGAAATATCGCTTTGATAGCTCCCGGTCCCTTGATTACCAGTTCCTCGACGGCGCGAATTATCGCTACTGCGGTTGTTATTGTCGTCGTCATAGTTAAAATGCATGTAATCTGGCCGGACAAGTTCGCCCACGAACTCGAGAACCCTACGGAATCCGAGAATCTCTGCTTGAATGGCTTCTCCTCCTCCTTCTCCTGCTCCTGTAGCTCCCTCTTCGCGCACTGCTGTCATATTACTAGAATTACCGCCTCCGTTCCCACACTCCTCATTAACCCTTATAAGCATGTTCCGTTCCTGCTGCCGCCCCTGCTGCGAATGTCTCGAAGCTTCCACTTCCCGTCCCCTGCCCCGCCCAAAACGATTGTTCCACCACTGACGCCATCTATATCTGCGCGCGGCATTTAGGTACGCATTCCGCGTACGGCGTTCCTCGCGACGGGTAGCGATATCGACACGTCGCCGCAGCCAGGAGGGGGAGTTGCGGCAGTGTTTTATGAGGACGACAAAAAGAGAGGCGATTAGAAGGATTATTGCAAGGTCCTTTAGCAGGATGGAAGGGTTTCGAACAGAAATATCGTGACTATTAGGGATATTATGGCCATGTAGGACATGGCGACACTTAGGGGGAAAGTTTTGGTTAGGTGGATGTTGATCGTGACAGTTGGGGAGATCGTCATAGTAGTTAGAAGGGGGAGAGTTGGTCAGGTGTGTTGGGATGGTGGTGGATTGAGGAGTGGAAGTAGAGCTAGAGGGATTTGGAGATGGAGTGGATTGCGGTGTTGAGAGCGCGTTCGGATTCAGGTTGTTGGAAGGTGATCCTGTGTCTTGGGAGGAAGGGGCTTGATATGAGGCATCTGGAGGTGGGCGACATGGACTGCCTGAGAGAGAAGACGGGAGTGGGCCAAATTGGTGCTTTACAAGGCGAAATGCGTCCGGAACTATTTCGAATGAGGTCCTGATGAAACAAGATAAACTTGTGCACTCTTTAAGCCGCATTGCCATGGATTTACAGTCCTGGAGTAGATGCTTTCGGATTTCTTGTTCTTTGGATTTAATCTTCTCCTGCAGCTCCTGGGCCTGGGCTTTAAGGGAATGTAAGGTTTTAAGGTCATCGTACAGAATGTAGTCGCTGCTCGCGGTTTTGTCCGTAGAGATCGGTAAATTGAAAGGGTCAAGAGGGTCTACCCATGAGTCAAATGCATTCTCGTCTGAAATTTCAATAGGAGATGCCACTAGATGGTATATCCGGGGAGCTCCAACTGAGTTGAACGAAACCGCGAATCCCGACGTACGATCATTGTCCGTTATCTGATTTGTTGGCTGGAAAGTCACTGTGAGTATTTGGGCAGTGTATTGCGCTCCAACACCTTGAGGGCTAGATATGCAAAACCCGAGGTAGTTGAGAGACAATTCATGGGTTTGATATCCGCTGGTCATGTTAGCAGGGAAAATTCCGGAACCGATCCCATTGTCGCCATGCCATACGAGGTCCAGGCCCCGATGATTGAGGGTGACATTTGTCTCCCCACAGGCAAATTGTGTGCTGGAGATGCGAATCTCAAATATCTGGTATCTCGAAGATCAGAACTTACTTATGATAGAGAAGAAGCGGCAGAAATTTATTAACATACATAGCTGATATCAATGGAGCCAAAGCAATTGTCACATAGAGACGCGAACCTCACAGAAGTGCTATCGTCACTATCTATATATTTACAGGCGACACAAAGGTTAGTTTCAGATGTTATAACTAACAGTGTAGAATAAAAAAGAGAAATCACTCTGACCTGACCATGTCTGCACAAGATCATCATTGCCTGTATATTCATCATCGTCGAAAGATCTCCTTCCGTGTGGAATGACATGGGAGAGTGCGAACGTGGAGGAGCAAAACCACAGCAACAGGGAGGAGGCGCGCACATGCATATTGGATCATAGCGCGGTGCCACGCTCAGTCATTGACCATTGTTAAGCAGCGGCAAGTCTCCGGAGATACTCTATTTGTGTATCTCTGCTCCAACATTATCTGCACACTCGGTCAATTAAGCACAGGTTGGATTGAGGCTCAGCTCTCATGGCTGCGTATCGTATCCCCCGGATGACTAATTGTCCGCAGCTTGCAACTAGCAGATTCGGATTAACCATGTTCCAGCTACAGGATTAGTAAGTTCGGAGGTTTGTCTGGACGTGAATTGTAACTATCAAACAGGAAAAGAAAGAGAATGCGCTGGCTGACTTGAGAGAGCATTCTTCCTGATCTATACTGAGTTGGATGGGCATCGTTTGATCATGGTATGTTCATAACCCCCCTGCCCAGCCTTCCGCAATTCTTCCCCTCGCCTCCGGCCCTGTCAACAACCATATAGCAGCAGATACTCCTATACTAACCCTTGCCTCTATTTCATCCAGCTCCCTCTAGGCCTTTTAACAGCTGCCCAAGGCCATCCTATGCTCGTCGAGCTGAAAAATGGCGAAACCCTCAACGGCCACCTTGTTAACTGCGACAACTGGATGAACCTGATCCTCAGAGAAGTCGTCCAAACAAGCCCTGAAGGTGACCGCTTTTTTAGATTGCCTGAGATGTATGTGAGGGGGAATAATGTACGCCTCTTATCACCAATTCAACTCGCATTAATATATATACACACATATATGTATAGATCTGGGCTAACTCAACATCATTAGATCAAATACCTACGAGTCCCTGAAGAAGTCGTCGACCTAGCAAAGGACCAGCAGCAGAACCAGCCGTCGAATCGTGCCCGTGGTGGTCAACAACATCGCGGGGATGGTGGCAGGATAGATCGCGGGAGAGGTGGGGCCCGGGGTGGTAGGGGACGCGGAAGGGGAAGAGGTGGCAACTGAATTCAGAGATATTCTGTCATAACTCCTTTTCATATCCGTCCGTCTGCTTTGATACCCAGTCAATAGGGAGGCCGTGTGTCTCTGTGCGCGCATGTGTTTTTAATGAATATGAGACCTGCTCTCTTTGGGCATCCCCTTTCAAGGATATGTCCACTATGCATGGCTATTACTCTTCTGGGAAAAATCATCCGGCGTTTGTCGGCATGGGGTTAAAGGGGGATATATGCATTTATGTGCAAAAATGAGCATCATGTTTTCTTTTCTGGCTGCATTTAGCTGATACATTACAGCTTCTGCGTAACTGATGTATACGGAGTCGGCCCCGGCGGGTACGCCAGCGTTTCCTGAGACGGGTTACAATATCGATGGACCTGTTAGGCAACATTAATATTCGAAAGTGATCATGATGTATTGACTGCTCATCTATCTCTATCTGACATGGACAATTGTTTCATTCCCTATACATCCGTATCATCCGAATTATAGCGGGCATGGACATTTTTTCAGGCTTTTCTATGTCATTAATGCATCCCCTGCCGACTCCCCGAACGCCTCGCATAATATATAGTACAGCCGAGGGTCAGAACCGTTCCCGTTTATGAATCTCTCTTGTAATCACCCCCTTCCGAAATGGCGTCATCAGCCCCCAAAGCCTAGACATCTGCCACCTCAGGTTTATCTCAGAAGCGCCCACCCCCCGGGGTCCTTCAACCTCGAAACCCGCACAGGCTCAATGAGGTTACAAGGACCTCCTCAAAAGCTCCTCCTTTGGAGCATTGGGATCAACAACCTCTTGCTCCTGTTGCTCCCGACCTCGCCAATCTGCCGCATGGCTCTCTGTAACAGGCTCTCCTGGCGCTGGCTCCCGAATAACTTTCCCTGCAGTAGCTGATACCCCAGCCTCTGTTTCTGGTCCCTTTTCCACCTCCGCATACTTCCACACAACCTTCAGCCGATCCAAGGCCTTCACGCCCCTATTACTCGTCCCTCGAATCCCATCCAGCGCCTCCCAGTCCACCTCAAAGACTCCAGAATCATACGCATGCCCACCTTCGAAGTATGCATTAAACCAGACGTGCGCAACGGATGTAATCATCGTCCAACTAGTGTATGTGGACAGGGCTCGCCGGTCGATACTGATATTTACGTCTGAGGTGGGAATTATGACTTTATTTTGTGGGCGGAGGATTATGGCTGGAATGACGGTTTCCATGTCTGTAGAGGTAGATAGGACGCTTTGGAACATTTTGGACCAGGGTTTCGGTGTGGTGATGGGTTGGAATGGCGGAGCGATGTCTGAAGGTATGGGCGGCGGTGACGTATCTGGTGGGATAGTTAGGCTACCGGTATCATTCAACGTGCTCTCATCATCGTCCTCCTCTGGCGTCGGCCTAGCTTTCACCTTCCCCGTCCCATCCTCACACCCCTTCCATTCGCCACCCATTATAATCTTCTCACACCGATGAAACCGATGAAAACACTTGATCCGCCTCCCCTCCTCAATAAATCCCTCAACGTCCACCTCCACCCCATCTCTCAACCCCCATATATGCACCTCCAACACCTCCACAGGCCTCTCCACATATACCTTCCCCAGCTCCTTCGTCCACCGATCCACATATCCCACCCACCTCAGTTGGCTGGGTATACTCACACCTTCCCCGAACCTCGCTCTCATTCTCCTTTCTGTAAACCGCCTTAGCGCCTCCTCAGCTACCCACCCCCGCTCACTAATCAGAAAGCTACACGCAATCGTCCCGCTCCGCCCCTTGCCAGCTTTGCAATGCACGACAGCCACCCGTTTCCCCCTCTCATCACCATCACCATCACCATCACCTTCGTCATCCCTAACCTCACCTTCCATTTCCCCCATATTACCCCCATCCCCTAGCAACCAATTCCGCATGCTAGCCATGATATGTGGAATAAGTGCGAAGGGCGGTGGGTGGTGGTCCGGAAATGGGAAATGGTGGATACGACCATAGACCTCTTCATCTGGGTATCCCGTGCCTTCCGCCCGGAATTCCCAGATTGCCCAATTTTCGCCGTGTTTGAGGTCTAGGAAACGGACGAGGGAGTCTGTAGGGTTGCGGTACACACGGCGGGGATAGGTAGAGGAAGGTCCGGAAGTGACAATTACTAGGAAAAGTAAATCAGTATTTGATAAGACACAGTACTGAAATGTAATGGGATAGCTTTGACGTACTCTCGTCCGTCACATAGCATAAATCAAGACCAGCTTCGGGATGACGGAGTCGAGGGCCCGCAACTATCTGGCGGAGAATGGAGGCCTACTATCCAGTCAATGAAATTAGTCGGTTAAAGAGTCATGAATTTACTTCAAGAGACCATCCGGTTGCCGATCAATTGGACCGGTAAGCACAAGTTCTTAACAGCGGGCATACACACCATGGAAAAAAAAAAAACAAAAAAAACGGAGCAGCTTCACGAGGTAACTTGATCGCCGGGATCAATTATTGAATGTAAGTTCGTTTTCTATGTCAAGTTACTGGATACATAGTTTGGGGCATCCTATAAATTGAGGCATTGTTTTAGGCAAGCTATCAACTGGCAAAGATGTTGCCTAATATAGACTGCGATGGTCAATTGAAAATGGTTAGCCTTTCAATTTGCTCAGCGCCGATGATGTCATTTTAATTTTGCTGCGATTTCGGTGATTTTGTTTCCAGCAATTAACACAACGCAGCTACAATTACAAGGCGAAATTGAAAGGATAATTTTCAGAAAGTGAAAAAGAATTTTCTCGGGTATAAAAAAATCGTTATTTACAAGGCTCCCGCATGTATTTATTACCTACTATAGTAAGTACCACATCAATATCCTACAATCGCATCCGGATCTGTTTCCCCCTAGCTTCTTCTAAGCTCTCCATCTTATACGATATATATTATTAACGAACCGTAGGTCGTCTAGAAATCGGTTTACGTATCTCGGAATCGTACTGCAAAAGCTTCGCATACTGATCATCAGAATTGAAACATCGCGTGCGAACATGAACCTTCGACCCAGGTGTCAACGAAAACCCGCTATCCATCATCTCAACGAAATACCTATGTGCCTCGCGGAACCGTCCTGCATCTACGCAGAGCAGTACCAGGTATTCATATGTCATCCGGTCCGGGAAGACGTCCAGGAGAACCATCTCCTGCACAAAGAAATTTGCCATATCGTGCGCGCCTGTGACGCGGCAACCGCGGATAAGATGGTTGAAGGTTGTGGCCGAGGGCCGATGTTCGAAGACGTTAGCTAACTCATGGTAAAATTCTAGAGCGACGGTCATGCTTTTGTGGTGGACCGCCATTTCGATCACTGCGTTTACAGCTACCAAAGGCACTTTGAGGCGTTCTTTCGTTTTCATATCTGCCAGCGTCTGCCAGACGGTCCGCGGCCGGATGCTCTTTTCGATGCAGTAGGTGAAGATCGACCGTGTGGCTGTCTCGCCAAGCTGAAAAGTGGCCTTTTGGGCAGTGCAGAGGACGCGCAAAGCAAAGTCAAGGTCGTCTGCGGCGAGGTAAGTGTCGACAAGACAATTATAATCTTCTAGTAGGAAAATGCCCTGGCGCTCTCGTAAAACTCGGAAAACTTCGCCGGCTAGCCATGTATTACCTGTCCGCGACGTCATTATGAGGATGTTGCTGCAGACCCCGTAAGGCGGATTAATGAGGCCGGGCTGCACGCGCTCTTTCCATATGAAGCCGACGCATTTCTCGTGGAATGACTCGCTGGCTGTGACGAGGATGTGAAACCACAAGTTTGGTGAGAGCTCATTTCCGCTATTTATCCATTTAACCATCAATTCTAAGATCATGTCGAAGTCTTCGACTTCACACAGATTATATATTAATAGGCTGTAGAGCCATGGTTCGACTGGGATGTTCTGGGCTTGCATGCGAGATATGTGGTCCAGCGTCATCTCAAACTGTCCTTCCCGGATGAGTCCAGTTACGATATTATGCCATCCTTCAGGCGAAATTGTCAACCAGCGGTCGCGTAGGGTGTGAAGGATTTTCTGGCGTAAGAGATAATCAGGGTGCACCGCGAGAACCTGGTTATTGATTGCCCTCCGGCATTAGTATAGGTGCAAATCAATCTTCTGAGAACGAGGAGAAGAAGGGCATCTCTAAAACAAGGGGCGGCCGATACCTTCAATACTGCATGGAGAGTCGCCGAGTCAATTGGTATGTTATTCTCTTCCATCTCTTTTAGTAGGCTTCGGACGTGCTTGGAGCATCCCATCAACGCATCGGTATTAGCCGTTATCAGCACGGTGTAGTGCCATGTTTGTGGCTGAAAGCCTCGTCTCCGGATAAGCTCCCTCATTAATTTCATGGTCAATTTGTAATTCGGGATTCCCTCGACCGTCTTCCGTAGTGCCCTTTCAATGTGTCCATCTGTTCTCATTCGAATAGACCAATCCAAATGCGTGTAATCTTTGAAGGTTCTGTGAGGGAAATGTTTACTCCGCGGGGCTTTTGTAAAATATTGGTCTATATCGCCTGGTATTTCTGGATCATACTTCCCAGGCAGCGCGCCATTTTCCGTTTCGAGATGTGATTTCACCTCCGGGGAGAGCAGAGCGACTTCTCTCGTTCGCGTGAAGGATCGGGCGGCGGAGCAGGTACTGACGGGGGGATTGACATATTGTTTCAGCCGCCTTGGGAAGTTGGGCCACCTCAAGGGTGCCTGTTTGTAGGACGGACAGAGGCAATGCCATAACCCGTCAGCTACAATGGTTCTCGCAGGCATGATTTGGTTGGATGTCGAGGAATGGCTTCAAAACGTTTGAGCTTGCGCAAAAGTGGTTCTTCAGGCCATGATGCTTAGTCATCACTACTTTCAAAAATTTCAGCCCTAAATACATGTACATACAATTGACTAACAGTTGTCCAATGAATCTATTATATTTCCTACATGTGTAATTTAAACATGGTCTAAACGTCCAGAGTTCCTCCGATGGATATCCCATGCCAATAGCTTGCGCCAACAACTTATTGTATTGATTATCTGGACAGTTAAAACCAAAGGGGTAGCACCAGCAGAACAAATATCAAGTGAGACGCACGCCCTCCAACTCTCCTTCCCGTATCCTCTGTAACCTGGCCCTCTTCTTCCTTTCGTAAATACCCCGCACTACGCGCTTCACCTGGTATTCACCTTCCGCGAAGTTGGCTTTGGCAAGCCCAATAACGCCATCGACTTGTTCTGGTGTGTAAACAAAATTCCAAGTACTCATGAAATCGTTGCTAGCAGGGTCTATCGGCTCCACAGATCCCGATTGCTCTAGAGATGTATTTGCGTTTTCCGAGCTACTTATTGGAGCAGTTGAGGGTGCGGCCTGTTTAACCGCGGGAGCGGCAGGGTTTTTCAAAAGTGGGAAGTAGACAACCGCAATTCCGGCATCAGGATGCATAAGACTGAAGTCGGAGTCAGAATCGTCTTGCAGAGGCAAATGGAACAGCCTTTTGGATGGCGGAGGTTCTGTTGTGGATGTTTGCTCTTGGGTCGTCCCTAGCCAAACATTACAGTAACCAAGATCGGTCATTTCTGGGTTTGGTGATGATCCCGTAGTATCTTGGCTCAGAGTGGTTCCTCTGCTCCCCACATGTGTCCCTTTACTCTTGGTGCTTGGTTCCCGACTCTGTTCTTTGGCAACCAAGAGGCTCTCATCTGATTCCTTAACTGAGCTACTCGAAGCGTCCTCAATGCCTTTCGCGGTTTCTATAGCTGTTGTTCCTGGTTTTGGCCAACCAGACCCAATTGGCCACCCTTTGACACCTCTCTGCCGCGCGTATCCTTCCACGACCGAAAGCCAGTTTTCTTCCTTAATGTCGGCTGACGCATCAAAAACCACTATCATATCAACATTGCGGCCGGGGCGGAGAAGAGGGTATATAGGTAGATTGTTGCTCATTCCAGCATCCATAAGACGGAGCTCTTTGTCCGTAAAAATTGACTCTGGGCACGTTTTTGGAAGTCGATCCTTCAACCCGAGCGCGAAGTTCGGTATCGACGCAGGATCGAAAGGGTGAACACGAATCAGGTCATCACTCTTCCCTTCCAGCACGGCATCGATGCCACCAAATCCGGCAAGTCCTCGCAAAATTGGCCTCACCTCTTTGTAGTAATGAGCAAGAGTGGCACAGAATGCGCTCCCCCAGATACCCATAAACACTGAGATCCGTAATTCCGGTACGGCGAAGTCTTTAGAAGTGGGGACGTCTAGGCCTTTCCAAAATTGCCTCCCAGTTGCCCACATGGGAATTCCTGCACTGAACCCCTCGCAAAATAATTCGTACGGGGTAAACTCGAACCATTCGAACCATGTTTCTTGTTTTGTCTCTGGCTTTGGCTCATCCGATATGAGGTTCATAGAGAGACCAGGTACAGTTGTATCTTCGGGAGGGATCTCATGGCGCACAGCAGTGTATATTGGGAGAGGATTCGCGCCATTGTCAATGAAAACTCTCTGGTTCGAAAGCTTAAGGTCGCGATCATGTAAATCCAACGGGTTTCGAGTCGGAACTAAAAGCCTAGAAGTCAGGAGCAGACCATAGATGTCTACCAATCCAAATTCGGACTCCGGGCTGGCTTTCAGTTTTTCAACCAAGCCCCTCAGTAGGTATTTATTAGTTGGGACTGTTGTCAGTTGTCTAAGTACTTCGGGTGGGAATGCAATGTGAATTCCAAGCCGCTTTTTTAAGTGTTGCACTACCTTCCCAAAATCTTGACCCCCTAATGACGAATTGTAGATCGTCTGCAGCCAACAGCTCCCACTGACACCAGCAGTATACATGGTGCAATCCCAAAGCCCTGCCTCTTTCGCGGCAAGAAAAGAGCCTGTACCGGCGACAAGGGCGCGTAGGCCACCACCTGAACTACACATGGCAATTGTAGGTATATCGTCGGGATGGACATCTTTCTCCTTTAAGCCAAGATAAGCTGCTAGCGATTTGACCATAGCTTGTCTACGCCTCCATTGGAAATACCTCTCTTCGCGACATAGACCCTCGCCGATCCGAACCCGGGCTTCCCGAGTAATCTCGGGATTCAATTCAGCATCTTGAGCTTCCGACCAGATCTCGTCGGCCAAAGACCCTTCCGACATTGTTAATTCTCGTTGGAGTGTTTGGATAGTCGCGGGAAGCAGCGCCGTCCATGCCGGCGCGACATATTGCTTGATTAACTCCGGCCAATTCGGAGACACAAAAGAATCTTTGGCCACACTGATCTTCGAGGTGAACGTATCCCATGCAGATTGGGACGTTGGCAGTTCGATTGGCAGCTCCTTGGGCGGTTTGGCAAGGCGATCGCTCACCAGTGTGGCTGCAAGAGTGTCCTGCCAGACGTATCAGGAGGGGCCTGTGATATCCTCGAGCTTTTGCATGGCTGATTTAACGGCAGCGGAGTATCCTTGGAATCATCCTGCTTTTCCCATGTGCCACAATCCCGATCTGAGTTGTTTTTAATCGAATGTATTCCCGTTGAGTGATAATAGGACCCTCCAGCTGCAAAAAGCGCCGTCCACGTTAAAGGCAGTCTCCATCTTGCGATTAAAGCTCTAGCAGTGCCCATTGAAACGAGGACACCACCGGCTTCTACTATCTTATGTAATTCATGAACCACGACTCTAGCTAGGAAGCAGAATACTCAGAATGTTGCGAAATATTCAACAATTCTGCTAACCTGGAATTCTTAAATTCTAGGACTCCAGCGGGATGACGCAATGCACGTGATAGTGACTTCGGACTATATTTATTCCGATGGTTCCATTTATGGACTAGTGGCCGTCTTTCGGCGATATCATTGTCTGATCCCGCTTGTTTATTCAACAACCATAGATAGGGCTGGTAACAGCCGCTATCTGTGCTACATACAGCACATTCCCTATTGCCACTATTGATCATGCTTTAAAAACTTTCTTCTTTGTTTCCTGGAACAGCGTCTGCTGGCTGAAAACGCCGCTAGAATCCTCAAGCAGGGCGCATTCACCTAGGATTGCCAGGGCGCAGATTACTTACCTGAGCCATGGTCGGGATGCGGAACACGGTCCACGCAGAAGAGAGTGCGGAGGTGGAGGTGCTTTACGCAAATCTTGAAAAGCTGAACATCCTAACCAAAAAGATCCAAGGTTCCATGTCTCGCCTTGAAACAAGTGGAAAGGTGGTGAGAGATGCCATTGGGCCAATCTACAGCAACACACAATCGTTGCAGGTCACAAATGCAAACATAGATAAAGTCAACGAAGCTATTGATCGACTTCGGCAGCCTTTAGATGTCAAGGGGAAGGAGGAGGCTATTATTCGGGCTGGGTAAGCCGTCAGCTTAGATCAATTATCAATCTCTTTTTTGGCAATAATTAACGTATTCTCTAGGCCCCGGAGTGCTGGTTTGGCCCAATATCTGGGGGCTCTGAAAAGACTGGATCGTGCACTCTCAGATCTAAACTCTACAAACCTTCGTTCGAATCAGAAAGCCGTGTCGGAATTTAGCACCTTGCTTAGCACCGGAAGCAGTAAACTTCAGGAGATGTTCAAAGGAACTCTACGAGAGAATGTCGCCACTGTAGAACCATTGCATTATATCACAAAACGTAAGCATCTACCAATGACCCTAGCTTATCCGGAATACCACTCAAAAGACCTATAGAACTGCCGTTCCCCACTATTCCGAGTGAGACGGTTTTGGAGCTCTCGCCTGTCTGCGCCGCGATCAGCTCGGCCGCAAGCCATGGTCCACAAGTTGGACAAACAGAAAATCCCGCTATCAGGATATACGCCGATATTCGCGCTCCTTATATCACAAGTAGCTTGCAAAACCTCGCCACTGCATCTATCAACACAGCCAAGCGGAAACCAAGCGATGGCCCATATCGGCAAGGGACCAACGGTATAGGGATGTACGCTAGCGGTCTCGAGGGTATGCTCCTGGCAGAGCATGAGAATATTTCCCAAATATTCCCTGCAGAAGAGCAAGGAAAGGCGCTCCAAGCAACCAGTAGACCAGCGATAGCGGAGTTCTCAAAAACCCAACGAGAACTAAACATGTATATCAAAGCCAACTTGATGACAGACTGTTTCCTTGCGTTTGAAATAATCGAGATAGTCACTGGGCTCTCATATCGACTCGATTCAGCCACTAAACAATTAAAAACCCGCTTTTTCGAAGCCCTACGGCCGATCCGCGAGACTGCCAAGTTAGCGTTGTCTGAATTGCTGGAAGAAACACGCCGCAAAGCCGCAGCTGTGACTGTTTTACCCCCCGATGGTGCTGCCGTCCCCCTTGTAGCAGAAGTCATGAATTCACTATCCGCCCTAACGGCGTATTCCAAACCACTAGCCTCCATCCTCACATCCCTCGGAGACGGAAATTGGAAACCATCAAGCAAACCCAACACCACCCCACTAGATGTTAGTCCCGATAGCTCTGCCATCCTCTCCCACTATATCCTCGACGTGGTCGAAGCATTGCTCTCCGCTCTGGAAGCCCGCGCAAGATCCGTGCATCGCGCCAAACCCATCCTCGGCACCTTTCTGGCAAATGTCATGTGCATTGTCGACCGCTCAATCCGCAACAGCAGTGAACTATCCCGCTACCTCTCCACCCCGGAAAACAGCAGTCGACTAGAATTATGGCGCAAAAAGGGAGTCTCCACCTATCTTGATGCCTGGCGAGACCCATCCTCTCACCTCCTCGACGTCCAGTATACCAGCAGAGCTGGTGCACGTCCCACCTCTGGGGGCCAAGTAGACTCCGGTGCCATTGTCAAAACACTCTCATCCAAGGATAAAGATAACATCAAGGATAAGTTTAAGGCTTTCAATTCTTCTTTCGACGAGTTGATTATTCGCCATAGATCATTGACTATGGAGAAGGAGGTGCGTAGTATGTTGGCCAGGGAGGTGCAAGCGGTTATTGAGCCCTTGTACGCGCGCTTCTGGGATCGATATCATGAGATCGATAAAGGCAAGGGCAAATATGTCAAGTACGACAAGGCAACATTGTCCGCACAGTTGGCGGCGTTGGCGTAAATTATCCTTATCTTCGTGAAGGGGTTTTTTACGCGCGGTTCTCCTCCCAAAATCACAGCGGCATTCCCCTCCTTGTCTCCTAGCCGTCCAAGCCTCTTGTTCTATTTCTTTCCCGGCTATTCCATCTTCGAATAACCATCTGACTTACTAATTCTGACATTCCTGATGCTCCTTCGCTGGAGTTATGGTGTCAGTGAAAAACCCTTCGATCCTTCTCTCACCTGCAATCCCCTCAAGCTTTAGCCTTTCATACTCCCCAATTCCCACTTTCCAGTTGCCTCAACCAGCTTCCTTACAGCACTTGATATCCCTCTCTATGTAGTTTTGCTTTGCCTTTTTTTTTTTTTTTTTTTTTTTTTTTTTTTTTTTTTTTGGCGGGGAATCTTTTGTTAATCTTCCCCTATCCTCCAATTCTCAATTTTGATTATTCAATATCCTTTATTTTTAACAAATTTCATCTTCGTTGCTCTAAACAATATTTAAAGTTATAGAACAAGCACAGGTAACAGAGTTAAAAGGGGTCTAGCACGTACGTATCTGCTCGCCGCATGCTCATTTCATCCCAGTGGGCTGGTTCTAAATTAAGAGTGGTTCATCAGTCTGTCAATCAGAAGGAATAAACGGGTGCCATTCTATTATCACTCGCGTGTGAAATCGGTATGATCAAAGAAATCCAGGGCTACGGAACTGAGAACTGGGAACGATTTCGGGGGGTTGCAATACATATATACATGTAAATACTACATAAAGGGTTGAGTGTGACGGAAAATGTGTCAACCAAGGCTAGCTCTCCTGTGTGTATTCCAGCCCCTCTTCCTCCAGTGTTAACTGGTGGTGATTGAGCTCTTTTGCCCCAGTAGCTGACAAAATGATATATATGATAAAAGCGAAAAAGGAGAGAAGTAGACGAGCGAGTGATCAGGCGAGTGCTTGTATCGAAACATACCAACTCAGGTAAATTTTCTAATATCACATCACATCGCTCAAGCTGTTTCATCTGACGATGGTTAGAAGCGGGAGCGCGAGGTGGTTCGACGGGAAAGATCTGTTCTCGGAAATTTGTCATGGTGGTATGTAGATATATATTTGCTAATCGTTTATGCTTTCGAATTACCTCGAGTGCCTCCCTTGATGCGATCATGGCACAAGGGGGTTGAATCCGCATTCTGGGAATTCAGAGCCGTTGACTTTCAGCGAGTTTCCTATATATATTATATACATCGCCATGGATTCGAACAAGCCCCATTCCGCTTGTCATCATGCTTCATCGAGAACAGTATATTCGCCCAAATGGTTGGGCCTGCAATATAGTATATATATATTCTGTAGTTGAAAACAAGAAAGGAAAAGGGAACAGGAGAAGATGTATGAGTTCCTTGCGGAAATCATCCAAGGGGGGGTAATAATGATAACTAGTAAGGGAAAGACATACGATAAATGGGGTATGACAAAAAAGAGAAAAGTTTAAAGAGGTAAGGGTAAGGTATTCATCACAAGACTAGTAAAACATAATGAAACGCTCAACACAGCCCTATAAATAATAAAACGTCAAATAAAAACGTATTCAGAGCTCCTAGGTCGACAGGAAACATTCCGGAGCGAGGTATATAGAGGGAGGATAAGGAAATAATCTTCCAAGTGTGAAGATATTCCATTCCACACGTATTTCCCAGATCCAAAAGAGATGAATTTCCACAAAAAAAAAAAAAAAAAAAAAGGATGCCAGCATGAGAGTTACAAAAATTATCGTGCGGTACCAGGCATTTCGTATATGTTGTCCGGAACAGGTCCGGTGTGCGTTGCACTCAGCTGGTGCGGGCTCACTGTCTGAGGTGGGGGGGATGTGCCGGCTGCGGGAGGGCTACTGATAGAGGCTGCAGGCAGGCTTCCAGGCTGGATATAACTTCCGCGATTTTGATTGTAATATTCAGTTGATTGGCCCAAAAGTGGTTGCGACTGCGCCTGGAGAGGGTTATGGACAGGTGAGCCTCCCATTTCGGCAGGAGCTGGAGTGGGGATAGGATGGTGCATATGAGGAGCATAGCCCGGGCTGTAAGGAGGCGCTTCTCCTTGGGGTTTTTGTTCCGGTTGGTAGTATCCTGCTCCAACCACTGGCGGTGGTCCACCGTAGTGAGGAGCATGCTGTTCATGCATCAACGGTGCGGACGGAGGTGGGCCTGGTGGAGCAGCATTGCTCTTCTTCTTCCGGACATAGAATAGCACAATAAATCCGACAATAGCACCAACGCCTACAATTACTCCAGCAACGATGCCGCCAATAGCACCACCTCCTAGTTTCTTCTTTCTGCCGCCTCCGGTGCCGATTTCAGGTTCATCCTCTCCACCTACCTCGTCGCTCTGCCTAGGGTTCGAAGGTGAGCTGGAGGACGTCCCTGGAAGTGTTGCAGAGGGAGAGCCGACAGATATAGAGAGGGAGGGAACAGATGTTGTTAAGCCAGATGCCAGGGTGTGATAATTGGGTCCGTAGCGCGACGAAAAGTATTCGGACATTGGAACAACTTGCGAGGAGACACCTATCGATGCTCTGCAACCAAAGAGGCGTTTACCACCGCCGAAGAAATATGTCCCGCAATAAGGCCTAGTTGTCTCTGCACATCGAGTGACCCTAGGGTCACTTGAACAAGAGGAATCGCATTCATCTTCCCAATTCAGACACTTGGTCGCGATATCGGTACATTGTTGGATATTCGAACTTGCACAACAACCAACAGCCGTGCCATACTGTACGCAGTTTGCCCCGGCATACGCACATGTCAACAGGTTATCTGATTATTCACATCGCATGGGTTAGCAGGTCAGGTATCAAATTGCGAAACTTATTTCTGAGAAGGAACAACTATGACTAACTAATATCACTGTTGACCAAACCACAATAGTATCCAGGAGCAGGGAAATCAATCGCTGTTCGCGACGCCCTTTTCGCTAATTCCTTTGGAAGTCCACGGGGGACTAGAGGCGGTGTAGTCGGGCGAGGAGACATGCCGAAAGAATCAACCATCAGATTAACGGTTTCACGAGGGAGTAACCTGTCCGACAGGGCGTCTGCCCCGAGGGAGAGCAGAGCCGCTACAAAGCTCAAGCGAACCATTGTAATCGACCAGATCCGGCCCGCGTTGTAGAGCACGATCTCTTACGCACAAAGGCAAGGCCGGGTTGATAGTCGGCGTGGGTAGGCCGAAATTGCCAGAGGAAACAGTTGCTAGTCGATTCAAGGCGTGGTCGCAGAAAACGAATGAAGGCGGCAAAACAGGGAGCCAAAGGCGATTGGCGTGGACTATGGATAAGATTAATAAATGAAAAGTGAATTGAGAAATCAAAATGGAGCCGTGAGACACTCACCTTGAGCTTTGGGTTTATTGGAATTAAAAACGAGAGAATCAAAGCCAAAGGGTCAAGGAAGGATGAGAACAGGAGAAGATGCGAAAAGCGGGCAAACTCCACCAAGAGGTATCAAACAGAACGGGATACTAACACAACGCCCGTATTGCCGAGCCTCATCCCATATTGACCAGTGCTTGGGAAGGAAGGAAAGCTGCCAGCGCAGTCAGTGGATGTGGAGTGGAAACAAACACGAGGTTCGTGCCAATGGCAGCGGTGTACTTCGATTGTTAGTCCACATAGCCTCCTACCCTGACAGCGCTAAGCTCGTAGGATGCTCTCGCTAACTTGTGGTGGGCATCTGAGCCATCTTTGGGGTTTTCGAGCAACCTTCCATACAATACAGCCCACACAGCCGTGGCCTTGCCTCGAGTTTCGCCAACCAAGCGGGACATCTGGACATCATTATTTCTGGCTAGCAAAGGAAGTTCCTTCACTTCCAAGGGGTCCTTGTATCATTTTCTGTTGCTTCAAGCGCGGTGTTACTGTTGCTTGGGTCTATGCTTCGAGCCAAAGAGAGGGAGTGGAAGTTCCGAACCCGACCAGATGGACAGTTGCGGAATCACACCTTTTGCAATCACACCTTTTGCACGATCGACTGCGACCCACAGGCTCTGCTGTTCATGATTGAAAAAAAGCCTTCTGGCGGGTAATAATGTGTGTCTCCATGTCCTTTTCCCTTCTCCTGAAGGCTGCGACTCCGACCCCCCTCCACTGGTCTCAACAGCATGAGAACAGACCCAGGATTTCGTCAGGAATGCGCTGCGGACAAGCAATTCACCAGAACTGGATAGGACAGGAAAGGGGGTTCTGGCGTTTGGTGGCTGCATGACCCTAAACAAACAAAGATGGGATGGAGGTCTTCTTCGAGACGGCGTCCGCTTGGCCTCAAACCCGCCTTTCCTATTTGGGAGATAAACAACCTCTCAGCCGCATACCAAGGCCTCCTCCACCCTCGACGTCCGCGTTCCCACTGGACAGCCGGTAACCACGAGCAGTTTCAATTCCCAAAAGGAACGCCATTGGTCATAGGACTAGGCGTTATATCGAACTAGCCAGCGTGCAGGCTCGCTTGTCCTTCCTCTAATAAAAAGCGCGATCAGACATCAGACACAACCAGCGACCTCATGGGATCAGAAAACGTGGTGGAGGAATAATATTTCCGCTTGAGCCTGGTCAGTTCAGGCGAAACACCAGGGGAATTAATTAATGGGCTTTACACCCTCACATTTCGGCTTTCGGCTGGCAGTGCACATCTTTCTAAAAATTCCTCAGGAACAACTCCGTTCTGTTCCCGCCAGTGATGCGCAGAGAAGGATGGATCGGGTTTCGAGATGCAGCGCTATTATTAGCAACAACTCATATCAACTGATCAGCTCCCCTCTCTTATCATTATTCTTGCGCTTTCTTGAGGTTCCCCCTCGTCAAGGGGGTAAAAGGAACTGTATATGTCTGGGCAAACCCAACCTAACGACGTTGCGCCATGGACTGGCTGACTTGCATTTGTGTGAGTGATGCACAACTTCGATTCAGTTTTTTGAAATGACTGTACAATGCAGTGTCCAGAATGAGTTATTTAGGACAGCCCCCATTGTTACTTTACTATGGTACAGGGAGACTCAGCGCCAAGTTGGAGCCAAATAACAGCTGGAACTGAAATAATGCTGAGAGACTAACTGAGATGTATGGAAATGAATTCAGGTGGAAGGAATATAACAAGTGAGATATAACTCTTCATTTATATTATCTTTATTCCTGTCAAGGAAACTTGAACTAACCATGAGACTTGTTCTGTACAGACTGTACATATACAGAAATCACTAGAACAATGTTTTGCTGAACAAGTAACATGTGCCAAAATCTCTCCTTCGTGCTACCAACACCAACTGCAGGGAGTTGGTGAAACAGGGCATGCACAATCATGTATGAATGCCCATCCTAACATTTTCAGACTCCAACATATGAGGAGCTCATTCTTCATATAAAGGAATGTCAGTGCTCTCTACCACTGGAATGTGTTTTGATAGTCCACCAGCCTTTCATTCTATGATTTTCTGGCTCTGATCATGAATGCACGATCATTGAAAGCGGAAAATCGGGAGTTAATAATAAATGATAATAATGATAATCTCATGAATGTACTTCCAAACGACGAACAAAAATGGCAACCGATCAAACCAAAAAAAAAAAAAAAAAAAAGCATTCACTAGAATTTATCATCGCCATCATCCAACCGACCAACCATCCGGACGGCAGAGCGCAGAGCTAACCAATAAAGTTCCGCAGCACCGTACCAGTCAGCATACCATCACGTCCAACCACATACAACTTCTCCCAATTCCATTATCATCACACCTACCCCACTCTCGTCCACCGTCCCGTTCATCTTAGGGCATACGCAAATCAAAATTTACTATATGTATACCTATATGATTCCGCATTTTATTATGCTCATGCTCATTACCATCAGCAACAGCGGCAACAGCAACCCCAGGATTTCGGCTATGCAGATCTACATGACATCAGGAACGAACGCGTGCACCTTTCCGTGCTGTCGGGTAGATCCAGAGAAAAGACGGTTGGTCGGAGTGCCACGCATGCCTGAGGCGGGAAATCCATTCGGCCAAATGTGTTCCCTTCGACCACTGCCTTCGTCCGTTGCCCGTGGAGTGTACACCGTGTATATGTGGGATATTTAGATCAAAAGCATGTTCCATTTTAACGATTCTGCTAGCTCAGGGCCATTTATTGCTGGTGTGCGATGACGCTGGTGCTGGCGCTCGTGCTCTTGCTGATGATACTGAAACTTGCTGGGGACATATGAAGCAAGATCATTCAAGATTATATTGTCAAAATAGCCGCATTCCATACTTCCAGGGGGATGTAAGGAGTGCACCAGCAGAGCTGAGGCATCTGCGAATCTCGCCCATATCCGCCCTATGCAAGTGACGTGTGTTCTGCAGTGGACAGAATTACTAACACCAGCATTCCCTTCGCTGATGTCCGCCGCCTGGCCTTCCACCTCGTCCACTTCCCAGATAGGGGACGGGGCAAGGAACTTTTCTTTTCTTATTCCCCCCATGAAATATATACATACGCTCGTGTCCCAGGGTTTACCAGCATATTTTTTCCTTTTCAAAAACTTTCTACATGTATATCCTTATATCATACCATGCTACGTTTTCCGCATTGTTCATCACTACGGTTATCATTAGATAGATTTAGGTGTAACAAGGTCAGCACGCTACAAAACATGCAGAGGGGAATTTTAAGGAGAAATAAAAAGAAATTTGGAATAATTACATGTGAACATGCCCCAAAAAATATATAAAAAATATAAAACATAGCACCATAACACTAATGGGTTATCAGCCACCAATTACACAGGCCATAATTAACCGGGAGGATGGATAAAACAAAAGAACAAATGACCAGGGAATTCATAAAATAGATCATATCTCTAGCCAGGCCAGCAACATTAATATTCTGCCCGCAATATTTAATATTCTACTCGGCGAAACTTTCAAAGCAGAGCAGCAGCAGAGCGGCTAGTGGGCCATTGATTGGTCCATTATTTGACTTTGTATGAAGCGGGCGCACATGAGAAAGGGCGGGGAAGGAGCCTGTAGGCTGTAGGCTGGACTGGATGGGCGAGACACGGGAATTGGGAATGACGTCGTTTGTTGAGCAAATTTTGGAGAGAAGAGAGACTGAGAGCCGGCAACGAATTCTCCTGCAGCTGGTGTATATCTAATGATTACAACTGTCTTGGCAGTGTTTCTTCTGTTTAGCCTGTCTTCCGGACTTCAATAATATCACGGATTATCTTCTTTTCTTCTCTTCCTCTTCCTCTTCCTCTTTTGTTCCTCCTAGTTTCTTTCTACGTTGGTTGGTCCGAAGTTTCTGCCTATTTCCTAAAGCAGAGTAGGGCCTGGTGGCCATGTCATGTGACTTGTAGTATTACTTATTTCTGTATCGAACTGTGTGATACGATACGGCGTAAATTACCCCCAATCGTAGCAGAAAGTTCCCTCTACCCGGGATATCCTTCTTTTTGGAGGCATATTGCAGGTTCCGTATACATCTCGAGCTACAGGCCCATGAAACCAGCCGCGATAATACAACAATCTTCGCGTGGATAAATGTAATGTAGGTGATTGATTGAGGGGTACATGTACTGTACATTACAGAGTGCAATGTTGAAGCAGCAGAGCAGGTACCGGCGATACAAGCGCCTTTCCACGGTACATGTACATTACACCACATCCCCCATCTTCTTGCGGTCTAAGTTATAACTGCTCTACAACAATCAACCTGTAGTATTTATTATATTGCAGCATTGTCCAGTATATATAGAGTTACCCCGGACAGAGCAGGCATCGGAGTCCATCTACGGAGTACGCAGCTAGAGAGATACACACTTCCCTACCTACCTTGACGCCCGCCAAGCCAATCCGCCTCCGCCATCGTCCCGCTTGCCCGCAGCATGTCCCCTCGCCAGCCCTGACCTCGGCATCGCATCCTCGCCCAGTCAGTCACCGCCCAAGCTGGTGGGGAGCTTCCCGTTCTCCTCCGACCCTTCTACACTACTAACTACAAACTACACAAACTACTTACCTTACCGTACTCCGCAACGACTAACCAACCACTACCTACTCACTCTACTGCTGCTACAACTCTCCAATTCCTCTGCCAACTCCAGCGCTGAGCAACCGGACCCGGCTACTATTTTGGACCCCCCCCTCGACTGCTAAATAACACTCCTACTACTGCCGCTAACTAGTTCCTATCTGCAATCCGTCATCTAAATCGTCTTCTTCTTCTGCCTCTTGCTCACGATTCTTCTGCTTTCATCGCTCCCTCCCCTCTCCTTCCCTCCTTCCAACAGGAGAAAGAAAGAAATGAATACTAGAAGCCAAAAAGATGAAACTCATTTAACAAAGAATCACTCTGATTACTTTGTTTTTTCTGGCATTACTGGTCTGGCATTACGAATCCCTATCGATCTATTATATATCTATTACTCCTCGCACGACTAGGTCATGCTACAGCGACACTAAGAGTTATTAAACGACTAATAACAATAGTAATAAAAAAGAACTGATCAGGTACGTATATCACTATGTAGAAAAAAAGTATTTATATTTATTTTTTGTTTT